>NC_136862.1:646965-672817 GCF_951799975.1 Gobius niger
CAGCAGAAAGAGCCGTGAATCCCATCACAGCAGAAAGAGCCGTGAATCCCGTCACAACAGAAAGAGCCGTGAATCCCGTCACAACAGAAAGAGCCGTGAATCCCGTCAGAACAGAAAGAGCCGTGAATCCCGTCACAGCAGAAAGAGCCGTGAATCCCATTAACAACAGAAAGAGCCGTGAATCCCATCACAACAGAAAGAGCCGTGAATCCCATCACAACAGAAAGAGCCGTGAATCCCGTCACACAGAAAGAGCCGTGAATCCCATCACAACAGAAAGAGCCGTGAATCCCATCACAGCAGAAAGAGCCATGAATCCCATCACAACAGAAAGAGCCGTGAATCCCGTCACAACAGAAAGAGCCATGAATCCCGTCACAGCAGAAAGAGCCGTGAATCCCATCACAGCAGAAAGAGCCGTGAATCCCGTCACAACAGAAAGAGCCGCGAATCCCATCACAACAGAAAGAGCCGTGAATCCCGTCACAACAGAAAGAGCCGTGAATCCCGTCACAACAGAAAGAGCCGTGAATCCCGTCACAGCAAAAAGAGCCGTGAATCCCATTAACAACAGAAAGAGCCGTGAATCCCATCACAGCAGAAAGAGCCGTGAATCCCGTCACAACAGAAAGAGCCGTGAATCCCGTCACAACAGAAAGAGCCGCGAATCCCATCACAACAGAAAGAGCCGTGAATCCCATCACAGCAGAAAGAGCCGTGAATCCCGTCACAACAGAAAGAGCCGTGAATCCCGTCACAACAGAAAGAGCCGTGAATCCCGTCAGAACAGAAAGAGCCGTGAATCCCGTCACAGCAGAAAGAGCCGTGAATCCCATTAACAACAGAAAGAGCCGTGAATCCCATCACAACAGAAAGAGCCGTGAATCCCATCACAACAGAAAGAGCCGTGAATCCCGTCACAACAGAAAGAGCCGTGAATCCCATCACAACAGAAAGAGCCGTGAATCCCATCACAGCAGAAAGAGCCATGAATCCCATCACAACAGAAAGAGCCGTGAATCCCGTCACAACAGAAAGAGCCATGAATCCCGTCACAGCAGAAAGAGCCGTGAATCCCATCACAGCAGAAAGAGCCGTGAATCCCGTCACAACAGAAAGAGCCGCGAATCCCATCACAACAGAAAGAGCCGTGAATCCCATCACAACAGAAAGAGCCGTGAATCCGTCACAGCAAAAAGAGCCGTGAATCCCATTAACAACAGAAAGAGCCGTGAATCCCATCACAGCAGAAAGAGCCGTGAATCCCGTCACAACAGAAAGAGCCGTGAATCCCGTCACAGCAGAAAGAGCCGTGAATCCCGTCACAACAGAAAGAGCCGTGAATCCCGTCACAGCAAAAAGAGCCGTGAATCCCATTAACAACAGAAAGAGCCGTGAATCCCATCACAGCAGAAAGAGCCGTGAATCCCGTCACAACAGAAAGAGCCGTGAATCCCGTCACAGCAGAAAGAGCCGTGAATCCCATCACAACAGAAAGAGCCGTGAATCCCGTCACAACAGAAAGAGCCGTGAATCCCATCACAACAGAAAGAGCCGTGAATCCCATCACAACAGAAAGAGCCGTGAATCCCATCACAACAGAAAGAGCCGTGAATCCCGTCACAACAGAAAGAGCCGTGAATCCCATCACAACAGAAAGAGCCGTGAATCCCATCACAGCAGAAAGAGCCATGAATCCCATCACAACAGAAAGAGCCGTGAATCCCATCACAGCAGAAAGAGCCGTGAATCCCGTCACAGCAGAAAGAGCCGTGAATCCCATCACAACAGAAAGAGCCGTGAATCCCATCACAACAGAAAGAGCCGTGAATCCCATCACAACAGAAAGAGCCGTGAATCCCATCACAACAGAAAGAGCCATGAATCCCATCACAACAGAAAGAGCCGTGAATCCCATCAGAACAGAAAGAGCCGTGAATCCCATCACAGCAGAAAGAGCCATGAATCCCATCACAACAGAAAGAGCCGTGAATCCCATCACAGCAGAAAGAGCCATGAATCCCATCACAACAGAAAGAGCCGTGAATCCCGTCACAACAGAAAGAGCCATGAATCCCGTCACAGCAGAAAGAGCCGTGAATCCCATCACAGCAGAAAGAGCCGTGAATCCCATCACAACAGAAAGAGCCGTGAATCCCGTCACAACAGAAAGAGCCGTGAATCCCGTCACAGCAAAAAGAGCCGTGAATCCCATTAACAACAGAAAGAGCCGTGAATCCCATCACAGCAGAAAGAGCCGTGAATCCCGTCACAACAGAAAGAGCCGTGAATCCCATCACAGCAGAAAGAGCCGTGAATCCCGTCACAACAGAAAGAGCCGTGAATCCCGTCACAGCAAAAAGAGCCGTGAATCCCATTAACAACAGAAAGAGCCGTGAATCCCATCACAGCAGAAAGAGCCGTGAATCCCGTCACAACAGAAAGAGCCGTGAATCCCATCACAACAGAAAGAGCCGTGAATCCCGTCACAACAGAAAGAGCCGTGAATCCCGTCACAGCAAAAAGAGCCGTGAATCCCATTAACAACAGAAAGAGCTGTGAATCCCATCACAGCAGAAAGAGCCGTGAATCCCGTCACAACAGAAAGAGCCGTGAATCCCGTCCCAACAGAAAGAGCCGTGAATCCCGTCAGAACAGAAAGAGCCGTGAATCCCGTCACAGCAGAAAGAGCCGTGAATCCCATCACAACAGAAAGAGCCGCTCGAGGAGGAGGAGAGGGATTCACGTCGACCTCTGACCTTCGTTCACAGGTCACATGATCCTCAACGAGACCTTCATCAGGGACGCACCCATACTTTTACTACAACAAATACCAGTACTTTGAAGTACTGGCCGATACCGAATACCGATACGAGTACAAGGCGTTTTATTCAACAGACTTTCCCTGCAGGTCGGTTTGTAATGAGTTCATTTACTCAGTTACTTTTCCTTGAGTAAAGTCGGCGACACTTTTACGAGAAGTTCCATCAGAATCAAACAGACGCCATTTTGTTTTTCTGTCTCTGTCCATCACAGACAGAACAGCTCAGGTCCTAAAGCTCTTTATTCATTCATGTATTTGTATTGAACAATAGTACTGAGATGTTACTTATTACTGCAGATAAATGTCTCTTTTCTCCTTTACTTCAGCTCCGTGTGGATTTTCTCCTGTTTTATAGAAACTTATCCAGAAGCTTCAGTGTTTAGATCAATATAAACATGCTGAATCTTTTTATTTGGGATTTTCTGGGGATGTTTTAGTCTCTGGGTTAGTTTTTCAGATGGACATAAAACGGCGTCAGAATCACTGCAAAAAGTATTTAACTAGATCAGTATAAACACCTCAGTTTGAGCTCAATAATCCAAATTTGAGTTGTTTTGACTGGTTAAGAAGTTGTTGGTCATTTGTCCTGGATTATTTCACTTGTTCTGAGATGTTTCTGACTCGTTTCGATACGTTTCGTCCTTATTTCAGGTCATTTTCTTTCTTAAAATTGGTCTTATCTCATTGGCAATTTGACTTTCTTATTTCAAGCGAGATTTACCCTAGAACTGGTCTGAAATGTCCTCAAACAAGCAAAGCAAACTCGGTCCGATCAGGAAAAGTGTCTAAATGAGTGAAAACCGCTCAAAACAAGAAACATTTCCTCAATTCAAGTCATTTAAGACAATGCCTGATATTGACTTTTTGTAGTGTGGCGGCTAGTTAGCATCATTAGCAACATTAGCATCATTAGCATCATTAGCCTGTATGTTGTGAACACATTTAGCTCTGGTTAAATCAGCTCAGACTCTGGTTTCGGGAGAGTCGTCTGTAATAAAGTCAGCTCTATGTGGAATATTGGATTTGTTTGTTGTTCTTGTCTCTCCTCCTGAGGGAAGTGTCTTGCCCAAGGACACACTGACAGAGGGACCTCCTCCTGAACACAGATGTCTCTTCATGAAGTAAGTCTGGTTTATGTGAGTTGATCTTTGTAGAAACACTCGTTCCTCAGAATCCCGTAAACCGAGTGGAATCTCCCGAAGTCTGTTCCTCTTGATGAATAATTCAGGCTGAGGTTCTCCCCGTTTACTCTCCCCCCTCCCTCGGCGCTCCCCGTTTACTCTCCCCCCTCCCTCGGTTCTCCCCGTTTACTCTCCCCCCTCCCTCGGCGCTCCCCGTTTACTCTCCCCCCTCCCTCGGTTCTCCCCGTTTACTCTCCTCCCTCCCTCGGCGCTGGTTCTCCAAATATCCGCTCTTCACTGTCGGCGCCGTCGGAGAGTTCTCGCCGAGGGAGACGCCGTTTAAGAACCACATCAGGAGAGTCTGAACCAGGACTAAACCAGGACTAAACCAGGACTAAACCAGGACTGAACCAGGACTAAACCGGGGCTAAACCAGGTCTAAACCAGGACTAAACCGGGACTAAACCGGGACTAAACCGGGACTAAACCGGGACTAAACCGGGACTAAACCGGGACTAAACCGGGACTAAACCAGGACTAAACCAGGACTAAACCAGGACTAAACCAGGAGTAAACCAGGACTAAACCAGGACTAAACCGGGACTAAACCAGGACTAAACCAGGACTAAACCAGGACTAAACCAGGAGTAAACCAGGACTAAACCAGGACTAAACCAGGAGTAAACCAGGACTAACCAGGACTAAACCAGGACTAAACCAGGACTAAACCAGGAGTAAACCAGGAGTAAACCAGGACTAAACCAGGACTAAACCAGGACTAAACCAGGACTAAACCAGGACTAAACCAGGACTAAACCAGGACTAAACCGGGACTAAACCGGGACTAAACCAGGACTAAACCGGGACTAAACCGGGACTAAACCAGGACTAAACCAGGAGTAAACCAGGAGTAAACCAGGACTAAACCAGGACTAAACCAGGACTAAACCAGGACTAAACCAGGACTAAACCAGGAGTAAACCAGGAGTAAACCAGGACTAAACCAGGGCTAAACCAGGTCTAAACCAGGACTAAACCAGGACTAAACCAGGACTAAACCAGGACTAAACCAGGAGTAAACCAGGAGTAAACCAGGACTAAACCAGGGCTAAACCAGGACTAAACCAGGACTAAACCAGGACTAAACCAGGACTAAACCAGGAGTAAACCAGGAGTAAACCAGGACTAAACCAGGGCTAAACCAGGACTAAACCAGGACTAAACCAGGACTAAACCAGGACTAAACCAGGACTAAACCAGGACTAAACCAGGAGTAAACCAGGACTAAACCAGGACTAAACCAGGACTAAACCGGGACTAAACCGGGACTAAACCAGGACTAAACCGGGACTAAACCGGGACTAAACCAGGACTAAACCAGGAGTAAACCAGGAGTAAACCAGGACTAAACCAGGACTAAACCAGGAGTAAACCAGGACTAAACCAGGACTAAACCAGGACTAAACCAGGTCTAAACCAGGACTAAACCGGGACTAAACCAGGAGTAAACCAGGACTAAACCGGGACTAAACCAGGACTAAACCAGGACTAAACCAGGACTAAACCAGGAGTAAACCAGGACTAAACCAGGACTAAACCAGGTCTAAACCAGGACTAAACCAGGACTAAACCAGGACTAAACCAGGACTAAACCAGGACTAAACCAGGACTAAACCAGGGCTAAACCAGGACTAAACCAGGACTAAACCAGGACTAAACCAGGACTAAACCAGGACTAAACCAGGACTAAACCAGGGCTAAACCAGGTCTAAACCAGGACTAAACCAGGACTAAACCAGGACTAAACCAGGTCTAAACCAGGACTAAACCAGGACTAAACCAGGACTAAACCAGGACTAAACCAGGACTAAACCAGGACTAAACCAGGACTAAACCAGGACTAAACCAGGACTAAACCAGGTCTAAACCAGGACTAAACCAGGACTAAACCGGGACTGAATAAGAAGCTAGACTCTTAGACACAGAGGAACACATGGGCTTTAGCTTTAGCGTTAGCATTAGCTTTAGCGTTATCTTTAGCATTAGCGTTAGCATTAGCGTTAGCCCCCGAGCCTGAAGTCACTGCAGTTGTTCCGAAACAGCAGATCAAAGATAGTTTGTGGATAAAGTGAGCGCTCACTCTGCATTAGCCGTTTGTGGATCAGTTTTGGTGAATAATCTGTGACAGAGTGAGAGAGAGCGCTCACTCTCTGTCACGGATCTGCGACGTGTGGAGTTTTACTTTGTGGATCAGTTCAGTGAGTTTCTAAAAGTTTATCTTCAGTAAACGGTCCTGGATCTGTCTCTGAGCTCAGAGGGAAGAACGTCCCAACACGTCAGTGGGAATTCTGCTAAAAACATGAACTTCTTTCTCCTGATACTTTTTATACACATTATTTTAACACAATTAAAATAACGCCGGTACCAAACAGCAGGTACCGCTAAAGTACTGGTATCGGAAAAAACTAACGGTTCCAGCCCGAGTGATGATTATACAGCTGAGAACTGTTAAAGAACTGTTAAAGAACCGTTAGAACTGTTAAAGAACTGTTAAAGAACTGTGAAAGAACCGTTAAAGAACTGTTAAAGAACTGTTTTTCAACCTTTGTTGAGCCAAGGCACATTTTTTTCATTGAAATAATCACGAGGCACCAGCAGAAAATGTTCTCATCAAAGTGTCTTGGCTATGAACACCGTATAGTCTCATTAGCCACAAGCCTCAATACATCACTAATGCTCTTGTCTCAAAGAAAAGAACTGCCTGATATGAAGAGTATAACATGGTTCCTCTGCCGATCACTGAACAGCACAGACACTCCAAAACACTGCATTATTTGTGGATAATAATGCATTTGTTTAAAAAAAAAAAAACAACAACAACTGGGTGAGATTGGATAATTTCCCAAAGCACAGCAGACATTATCTCACAGCACACTAGTGTGTCACGGCACAGTGGATGAAAAACACTGTGTTAAAGAACCGTTAGAACCGTTAGAACTGCTAAAGAACTGTCCTGACCTCACACTTTGTAATAATAATGTCTATTATAACAAACATCTGCACACGTATGTTCCCGTGTTTCACCTTTAGGAGCCTCCGGCGTTAGACGTGTTTTACTTCCATGTAAGTGCTGAGATTCCCACGCGTGCTGTGAGTTCCCGAAGGCTCCTCTGAAGTGGGGGGGGCAGCGGGGGGGGGCAGCGGGAGGGGGGGCAGCGGGGGAGGGGGGGGGAGCCGCGGGATGAGTCATGTGCTGCTCCAGTGCGGATTAGTGCGGTCAGTACACGCAGCACACGCTACAGCCGGAGACGCCGCACCAGCACACGCTTACACACATGTAAGACACACACACACACACACACACACATGTAAGACACACACACATGTAAGACACACACACACACACATGTAAAGCACACACACACACACATGTAAGACACACACACACAGACACACACACGTAAGACACACACGTGTGTGTTTTACATGTGTGTAAGCGTGTGTGTGTGTGTGTGCTTTACATGTGTGTGTGTGTGTGTGTGTGTGTGTGTCTTACATGTGTGTGTGTTTTTTACATGTGTGTGTGTCTTACATGTGTGTAAGCGTGTATGTGTGTGTGTGTGTGTGTGTGCAGGTGAAACACTTCAGAAGATCATCGACCGGACGTGTCTGAACAGAAAAGCTGAGACGAAGCAAAACGAGGCGAAAGTGGGCGGGGCGGAATAAGCCTCTACTTCCTAACACTCGCTCCTGACCCTTGACCTTTCATGGAGTCAAGGGTCACCTGTTAGATCTGTGCAGTTAGAGAACTAGAGCTTCAGCAGCATTTGTCCAATTGGACCGTCCTTACCCAGGGGAAGAGGAAGTGACATCACCAACAGCTGTTCTTCTTCTTCAAGGTTATTGTCAGACTGAAGGCAAACAAAGCGCATGTCGCCCCCTACTGTACTACATATGCAACAACACAGTGTCCAAATAAAGACGCGAAAATAAATAATAATAAATAATCCAGATGTTCCTTCACATTTCCCTTTAGTGTTATTTTATCTCAGCTCGGGCTGCTCCATTATTGAATAAATAATAATCACAATTATTTTTTGTCATAATTGAAATAACGATTATTCAAACGATTATTTGTTACCTATAAAAAAAAGTATTTCTTTTATTTATATATTTATTAATAAAAAAACAATGCTGAATGTTTTCTGAACAGTCATAAAAGTACAAATGATTTCATGTACGCCTCGATTTAGGAGATGCCTCTGTTTCACACCTGCCCCCTGCTGGCCAGCCCTCACACCTGCGCTAGTAAACTGAGCAGTGCAGCCTGATGACATCATCACACAGCGCCATTTGTTTTTATGTCAGACAAAAGCCTGAGCCACGGCAGGTGAAATGTGAAGGGGAAATAATCCCAGCGCCGTGAAATATGCAAGTCTGCTTTGCAAAAAAAAAAAAAAAGATTGAAAAAAAGTGAAAAAAAAAAAATCTTTGTGTGTGTGAAAAAAACCCACTTTTTTCCCCGATTATGCTAATTTTGTAATCTTTAAGTGGAATAATCGAAATTGTAATCGAATTTCGATTAATTGCACAGCCCTAATCTCAGCTGTTTCTTAAAGCTACAGCAGCAAATGATCCACGTGGCTTAAGTTTCTACATGAAGAAAAAAGCACAAACTGTCTTTATTTAGTCCGTTTACTTTAACACTGACATGTGACTGAGCTGTGGAGACGACAACATGTTTGGATGTTTGGCCCAGTGGCTTATGGGACGGCACATAGCTCCTAATCACCCGTTAGTTAGCACCAGAGGTCCCTATGCTAAAGTGGCTATGATAGTTAGCATCAGAGGTCCCTATGCTAAAGTGGCTATGATAGTTAGCATCAGAGGTCCCTATGCTAAAGTGGCTATGATAGTTAGCATCAGAGTTCCCTATGCTAAAGTGGCTATGATAGTTAGCATCAGAGGTCCCTATGCTAAAGTGGCTATGATAGTTAGCATCAGAGGTCACTATGCTATAGTGGCTATGATAGTTAGCATCGAGGCTCCTCCCCCTAACTCCTTCCTAACTGACAGACCAATTCGGACGCTTCTTATCATGGCGGACACTGACGCACGTCCAGTTTGGAATGTGACCTCTGGTATCAAGCATCATGAAAATATCGAAAGCAGACGCGGAAACAGCTCAAATGTTTAGACTTTTCGCCAATGTATTGTTTTCATTTTTATTTAATACATTTTCCTCCATATTTTTGCACGCCATATTTGAGCGTGCACGTACGTGAACTTGGTGTGAGCGTGAGCGTGCCCGTGCGTGAGCGTGCCCGTGCGTGAGCGTGCCCGTGCGTGAGCGTGCCCGTGCGTGAGCGTGCACGTGGTGTGAGCGTGCACGTGAGCGTGGTGCGAGCGTGAGCGTGCACGTGGAGCCTGACTGGACCTGACAGCCCGAGCGGCGGCCGGCGCTGACCGCAGAGCGAGGCTTTTCTCTTTTTTCCTTCGCTGTCACTAAAATGTGGGTTTGTCTCTGAGCCGCCGCCGCCGCCGCCGAGGAAACGGGAACGACGGAAACTCAAAACTAAAACCTAAAGATGAGACTCGAGCCCACAGAGCCGTATGCACATGATGTCACTGCATTAGAACATTAGATCATCCCAGTTTGTTATAGTTTCACCTCCTTATTACACGCAGACAGGAAGTGACAGAAAACTATGTTCATCTGTCGCCGTGCCGACCAGGTTATGTCAACACGGGGGGAGAGGGGGGGGGGGGCGGGACTGGGGGGAGACTGGGGGGGGGGGGGGGGGACTGGCCTCGGTCCCAGCGCTGCCTCGGCTCCAGAGACACAGAGTATTTATAGAACGAGCTGAAGCGAAAGCGGCGCCGACACAAACCATGAGCGTGCGAGAGGGTCTGCAGATGACGTCCCAGAGGGGGGGGGGGGGGGTCGGGTCGGGTCGGGCGAGGACAGGCTCTGACGTCTCACACAGCTGCGGCTTTTAGAAACACCTCAGATTCACAGAGTCCGGGTTAGATCTGACTGTAGGAGAAAACAGGACGGCCCGGGACGGACGCACATCTGAGCCGAACGTTTATGACCTCACCTCAGAGGGAGAAGAACAACGAGCTCCGCCTCAGAGGTTCTGCTTCAGCCTCAGAGGTTCTGCTTCAGCCTCAGAGGTTCTGCTTCAGCCTCAGAGGTTCTGCTTCAGCCTCAGCTGCCGGCGGGACAGACCCTGGGGGAGGTCCGGGGCCGCCGGGACTGGCTGGGCTCTGAGGAGCGAGTGACACATCTGGAATCCAAATATGGTCGTTTCCTTTGTGGGAGACGTTCCTTTCGGTTTAATTTAAATCAGCTTCAGTTTGAACGTACTTTATAAACAACTGTCGACCCACAAGGAAGAAAACCTGAGTCAGAGACAAACCAGGTCTGGGTTCAGGCTGGAACATTCCCCGGTCAGAAGCTCTGCAGACCAGCCAGGACTTCAGCCCCAGGAGCTCTGCAGACCAGCCAGGACTTCAGCCCCAGAAGCTCAGCAGACCAGCCAGGACTTCAGCCCCAGAAGCTCAGCAGACCAGCCAGGACTTCAGCCCCAGAAGCTCAGCAGACCAGCCAGGACTTCAGCCCCAGAAGCTCCGCAGACCAGCCAGGACTTCAGCCCCAGAAGCTCTGCAAGACCAGCCAGGACTTCAGCCCCAGAAGCTCTGCAGACCAGCCAGGACTTCAGCCCCAGAAGCTCAGCAGACCAGCCAGGACTTCAGCCCCAGAAGCTCTGCAAGACCAGCCAGGACTTCAGCCCCAGAAGCTCTGCAGACCAGCCAGGACTTCAGCCCCAGAAGCTCTGCAGACCAGCCAGGACTTCAGCCCCAGAGGCTCTGCAGACCAGCCAGGACTTCAGCCCCAGAGGCTCTGCAGACCGGCCAGGACTTCAGCCCCAGAGGCTCTGCAGACCAGCCAGGACTTCAGCCCCAGAGGCTCTGCAGACCAGCCAGGACTTCAGCCCCAGAGGCTCTGCAGACCGGCCAGGACTTCAGCCCCAGAGGCTCTGCAGACCAGCCAGGACTTCAGCCCCAGAAGCTCTGCAGACCAGCCAGGACTTCAGCCCCAGAAGCTTCCTCTCCGTGAACTCTTAGCTTTCCAATGATCCGCTCCTCTGGCCCAAAGGCTGTGGAGTCCGACCCTGGACCACAGAACGAGGAGGGCGGTGATGATGACCATCCCTTCCATCGAGCTCCAGCTCCAGCTCAGAACCTCTGGCCCTCAAGATGATTCAGAGAAACATTATTATGCAAATAAGAGATCACACTCTAAACAAACTCTGAAGACCGTGTTCATGTGAAACCGTTGTAGAAGCATTTCAAAGGGTCGCGAGTCTATGGGGAACTTTTTACAAATATTTTCCATCTGAAACCGCCTGGAATTTCAGGTTTAAAGGCACTGCTTGTAATAGATAAAAAACACGACGTCATCCGAGGGGACGCGGGGCCCCGACTTGGGAACCACTGATGTAAAACAGAAATAGTTCTTTACTTTAGGCGACGACGCTGAGGTTCAAACATCCGACCCTGGTTCAGAGACATGGGAGAGACATTCAGCACAACAAACGATCGTCGTAACCACGCCCCCTCCTGCAGAACACGCCCCCTCCTGCAGAACACGCCCCCTCCTGCAGAACACGCCCCCTCCTGCAGAACATGGGCTGGTCCCAGACTAAACAAACACCGCGTTCCAAATGATTATCGACTGAATGAGAGTCAGTCTAATGTTCACGTCTGTAACTGAGGATCATTTAAATGTGGCTGAAAAAAAAGGATTTATGTCAAAAATAAATATAGTAAAAAAACTCAAAATCTCCTGTTTCAGATGATTCTGCAACTCATGGTTTCAATACATTTTAAAGCTTGTAATGAACTGAAAATGGTCGTTTGTTGAATCTGCAGCATTAGGAGGTCATATTTACTGAGATCAAAAACATCTAGGACAGAGGAGCTTCTTTGAGCAGCTTCACAATTCTTAAATCCATTAAACTTGTGAGTTTTTGCTAACCTGGCTAACACCAGGCCGGGGACCACGGCCCAAATGTTCACATGGATTTGGAACAATCACAGAACGAGGAGGGACGGTAAGATGATGACGCGCTGTTCGATAAACGGAAGCTTGTTTATTTACGGATTAAGGCTGTGTTCAGACCTGCAGTGTTTGCTCCACTTTAAACAGATCAGGGTTGGTTCTGAACGCTCGTGCGGAGTTTGTTATTCAGGTGTGAAACAACAAACGAATCCTGTTGCGGATCAAAGAACCGAGACCCACTTTTTCAGGCGGTCTCGGTCCGGCTTCCAAACGGACCCTGGTCCAGTTCGCTCCAGGTGTGAATATAAACCACCAAAAAAACAAACCAAATAATATAAACCAAATCCGAAACAACTGCGGGAAACATGCGCCTTTTTGGGCTGAACGAGCCACCGTAGCCAGGCCTTCACTGATGCTAACGCTAACAGTGGAGGAGGCTACAAACAATGAGCCGTGGACAGACCTGGAGCTCCTGGAGATTTGAACAGATGCACAAACACAACTGCGAGAAAAGACACACAAAAGTGCGTTGGTGTTTAGAGAAAATGAAGGAGAGGCTTCGAGCGTCTCCTGAACAGCCGCGGCGTCAAAGTGGAAAAAACTTTGCCAAACTTAAATGAAAGTACGAGACGCATTAAAGAAGAGGAGGATCAAGACCAACAGTTTGTCTCGTGGACATAATGGAAACAAACAGCTCAGACGACCCTTCATCCACACAAAACTCCTCCTCCTCAGCTGCTCCGGTGAAGCCGAGGTTAAAGGTCAGGGGTTTAAATATAGTTCTGTTGCAAAAAGTACAGTCTGAACACGACCTGCAGCAAACGGGGGAAAAAAAGTCCTCTTCTGATCCGGAACAAACGAGCGGAGCAAAGGACTTTTCTGCTCTGAAAAAAAAAAAAGTTTATTCATGGATCCAACATGACGGCAGCAGACGCGACGCTATTTTTCAATCAAGCTTTAGGCCGTGTTCTAAATAGTTTAGCTCAATGATACGATGATACGATTGGCTGTGGCCTCGTGCAGACGCATGATAGACGACCGTAAACCACACCTCTCCTACCAGAACATGACCCCAGACCACATCACTGTGATTTCAGTCTGGGCCAGGCTAAGTTTCTGGACAGTTTCTGCTTGGATTTGTTTGCAGGATGTTAGAATAACCTCCCAGAGCTGCTGTTTGGATGAAAACTGCCTCCCACCCTCAGAGAAGTTTAGCTTGAGGCTCCAAAGGTTCTCAATTGGCTTGTTGCACAATGTGGCTACGCTAGTTCCTCTGCACTGAAATTGTGGGCGCTGGCACTTCCTGTTCGTATTAATTTCCATTAAGATGAGCTTAGACCCGTTCGAATCATCGTATTTCCTGAAGGTTCTGTGGTGGACGTGAGTTCCTGGTAGACGATCACTTACCGCAGGTTAACGAGTTGCTGTACAGTGTAAATATTTCCGTAGAGGAGACGTCTATGTTTATAAGGATCAGTGAGTTTGTCTTGAAGCTAAAGGCTAACATTAATTTCATACATTATACAATTTGAAATAGTGCCTTTTATTACATTATGATCACAGGTGTCTCCGATCTGAAATCGTTACATCAAGATTTGAACACGCAGTAAATGATCATCTACCGGGAACTCATTGCCCACAACATAATCTTTAGAAAACATGATTGTTATTCCAGGAAAAGAACACAGACAGGAAGTACTGGCGCTCACAAGTTCAGGTCAGAGGAGCTAGCATAGCCACACCGTGCAACAAGCCAATAGGGCTGAGGTCAGGGGAGGAGGGGGTCCACATCATGAGTTTCTCTCCTTTTCTGCCCATAGCAGCCAGTGATGCAGAGGTTTTCTTTACAGCAGGACTTGGGGCGCTCGTCGTCAGAACGTGGCGCTCGCCGTCAGAACGTGGCGCTCGCCGTCTCTCGCACTGTGCCCCTGACGCGACTGAAAGTGACTGAAAGCGACAGGCGCTTTGGCGACCTGAGAAACTGTCGCCGCTGCGTTTCTCCTCCTGTCGTTTCCGTTCTCCCTCCGACGCCTCACGGTCTCGCCTCAGTTCGTCACCCGCGTTGCTATGACGACCTGCAGGTGTCGAAACGCGGCGTGGAAACGAGAAAAGAGACTTTACGGATGAAGAGCGGAACCTCCTTCAGCTTTACCCGAATCTGAAAGCTTCTGTGCTGGAGGAGCCTGGCCGTCGTCAGACTGACAGAAGTTACACCGCGTTACAAATGATTCTGCAAGTCGTATTTCAGGGTCAAAACGCTAAAAAAAAGGTTTTCCATCAAACTCATGGATGGTTTTGTGTCTCAGTTTGAATCACTGACATTAAACTCAGACCTGGGATGATTAGTTTTCAGGTTAAGTCCAGTTAAGGGAAAAACTACTGAAAAAGGATGTTCCACTTTATTAAGCAGATCATCATTTTCAAGCAATATGGGAAAGAAAAAGGATCTCTCTGCTGAAGAAAAGCGTGAAATAGTTGAATGCCTTGGTCTAGGAATGAAAACCTTCAATATTTCAGTAAAGATGAAGCGTAATCATCGAACTGAGAGAGATTTGTGGATGATTCAGACACACTCTGGTTTGTGCAGATAAAGTCACAATATGGACGGTTTCTGCCAGACAAACACATCAGATTAAGAGAACAGATGCTACAAAGCAGCAGACTCTGGTGCCTCTGGAGTCTCCCGAACATGAAGGTGTCGGACCCTCCAGAGGCTGCAGTTGTGCATAAACCTTCTATCCGGCCTCCCCTAAACTGTTCATTGAAGCTGAAGCAGAAACGGCTGCAGTGGCTCAGAAATACATGAGACTCATTTTCAAACAGTCTTGTTCACTGATGAGGCCGTGTGACCCTGGATGGTCAGATGGATGGAGGTGAACGACCACAATGTCCCAACAAGGCTGTGACGTCAGTAAGGAGGGGGCGGAGTCATGGGGAGAGAGCTGCAGATAAACTTAGGGGGGGGTGATGTGATAAAAATAGAATATCAGGATTTCTGAAATATAAAACTCCCGATTTCGATTTGATCACGTTTTTTTTATAGTAACAAAAATAAGTTAAATGACACTGAAGAAAAATGATTGAATGAATAAACTAGTTAATTCTACTTTGTGACAATCAACACAGCAACAATCGAACTACAGCAAACTAACTATACACGAAAAAAAAATCAAAGTAAAACACTAAGTTTGGTAAAGGATGTTTGTGTCTGTCTCTGTCTGACCCTTTCACGATAAGAGTCTGACTAAAGCTCCAGTTTGAGGAGCCTGGTCATGTGACTGTAGAGGAGGCATTAGTGTCTGTCATGGCGGAGCTTTGGTTTGTTTCACTCACAGTGAAAAGAGTCAGCGGTGCAGAAGTGCTTAGACCCGTGATCGCCCGACATGGACATGCACTTTTTACATTTCAGTTTCATCAGCAAAAAGAAACAAGTCAAGACAAAGAGACTTCCTTTTAATCTCCTGTAATTAAAGCTGTAACGACGTGATCATCAGATCCAGTTTAACCCGAGCGCCCGGACCGACCACGACTCCGCCCGGACCGACCATGACTCCGCCCGGACCGACCACGACTCCGCCCGGACCGACCATGACTCCGCCCAGACCGACCACGACTCCGCCCAGACCGACCACGACTCCGCCCAGACGACTCCGCCCGGACCGACCACGACTCAGCCCGGACCGACCACGACTCCGCCCAGACGACTCCGCCCGGACCGACCACGACTCAGCCCGGACCGACCACGACTCCGCCCGGACCGACCGCGACTCCGCCCAGACCGACCGCGACTCCGCCCGGACCGACCGCGACTCCGCCCGGACCGACCACGACTCCGCCCAGACCGACCATGACTCCACCCGGACCGACCGCGACTCCGCCCAGACCGACCACGACTCCGCCCGGACCGACCATGACTCCGCCCGGACCGACCATGACTCCGCCCGGACCGACCACGACTCCGCCCGGACCGACCATGACTCCGCCCAGACCGACCACGACTCCGCCCGGACCGACCATGACTCCGCCCGGACCGACCATGACTCCGCCCGGACCGACCACGACTCCGCCCGGACCGACCATGACTCCGCCCGGACCGACCACGACTCCGCCCGGACCGACCATGACTCCGCCCAGACCGACCGCGACTCCGCCCGGACCGACCGCGACTCCGCCCAGACCGACCACGACTCCGCCCGGACCGACAGCGACTCCGCCCAGACGACTCCGCCCGGACCGACCACGACTCAGCCCGGACCGACCACGACTCCGCCCAGACCGACCACGACTCCACCCGGACCGACCACGACTCCGCCCGGACCGACCATGACTCCGCCCAGACCGACCATGACTCCACCCGGACCGACCACGACTCCGCCCGGACCGACCATGACTCCGCCCAGACCGACCATGACTCCACCCGGACCGACCACGACTCCGCCCGGACCGACCACGACTCCGCCCAGACCGACCGCGACTCCGCCCGGACCGACCACGACTCCACCCGGACCGACCACGACTCCGCCCAGACCGACCATGACTCCACCCGGACCGACCACGACTCCGCCCGGACCGACCATGACTCCGCCCAGACCGACCGCGACTCCGCCCGGACCGACCACGACTCCACCCGGACCGACCACGACTCCGCCCGGACCGACCGCGACTCCGCCCGGACCGACCATGACTCAGCCCGGTCCGACCGCGACTCCGCCCGGACCGACCGCGACTCCGCCCGGTCCGACCACGACTCCGCCCGGACCGACCGCGACTCCGCCCAGACCGACCACGACTCCGCCCGGTCCGACCACGACTCCGCCCGGACCGACCGCGACTCCGCCCAGACCGACCACGACTCCGCCCGGACCGACCATGACTCCGCCCGGACCGACCATGACTCCGCCCGGACCGACCATGACTCCGCCCAGACCGACCACGACTCCGCCCGGACCGACCACGACTCCGCCCGGACCGACCATGACTCCGCCCGGACCGACCATGACTCCGCCCAGACCGACCGCGACTCCGCCCGGACCGACCACGACTCCGCCCAGACCGACCACGACTCCGCCCAGACCGACCACGACTCCGCCCGGACCGACCACGACTCCGCCCAGACCGACCATGACTCCGCCCAGACCGACCGCGACTCCGCCCAGACCGACCACGACTCCGCCCGGACCGACCATGACTCCGCCCGGACCGACCGTGACTCCGCCCAGACCGACCATGACTCCGCTCGGACCGACCATGACTCCGCCCGGACCGACCACGACTCCGCCCGGACCGACCGTGACTCCGCCCAGACCGACCATGACTCCGCCCGGACCGACCATGACTCCGCTCGGACCGACCATGACTCCGCTCGGACCGACCATGACTCCGCCCGGACCGACCACGACTCCGCCCAGACCGACCATGACTCCGCCCAGACCGACCATGACTCCGCCCAGACCGACCGCGATTCCGCCCGGACCGACCACGACTCCGCCCGGACCGACCACGACTCCGCCCAGACCGACCGTGACTCCGCCCAGACCGACCACGACTCCGCCCAGACCGACCATGACTCCGCCCAGACCGACCGCGACTCCGCCCGGACCGACCACGACTCCGCCCGGACCGACCACGACTCCGCCCGGACCGACCGCGACTCCGCCCAGACCGACCACGACTCCACAAACACGAGACAAACATGACTCTGCTGCAGGACGGGCACGAGCAGAGAAACGGTTTGTCATGGCAGAGGCTGAGAGCTGAGGTTCATCGAGCAGCTCGACTGTGACGTCTGAAACACCTGAGGTCAGTTTGAACATGGTTCGGGTCGATGTGGTGAAGCAGCTTTTTATCGATCCCCAATAGTGATGTATTTACTTAAAGGACTTTGTGATTGTTTTAAAGTACACGTTTAACCCTAGAAAACTATGACTCAAATCCAGAGTCACTAACGAGAAAATCCACCTGATAAAAACATGACATACATGACACACGTGAGTCTTTTATATGAAACTGTGTCAGGTCTAATATGAGAGAAAAGCCTCATGAGACCAGAGAAAACTGTGATAATGAAGATGTAAAGTGTTTCCTGGATGTGTGAGACGTCTGTGGTGAAGCTCAGTGTCCTTCAGGAGAGAGAAGCTAAACATAAAGAACTCTGTGTTCCTCACTGAGGCCAGAGGAGCAAAGAGATAAATAAATACACTAATCCTCCCCGACCTCCATCACTATGGAAGCATGAGGCTGTAGGAGAAACACCCAGGCCATCAGAGACGTCCCAGACAGAGACCCAGGACACTCAGATCAGGAACATCTCACACGTGTTCAGGGTTAAATCTAATGACGTTCAACTGTGAATGAACTCATAGGATCAAATAAACATAAACACTCCCTCTGCTGGTTTATATCTCGCGTGTCTTCTCTCTCTGCTGGTTTATATCTCGCGTGTCTTCTGGTTCTGCTGGTTTATATCTGGCGTGTGTGGTGACCCTGAGTCATTTCCATCTCAGGCCCTAAAAGTGTTCCAGGATAAATGTGCGTCTCCTGCAGAGCGGCCGCACATCTGTCACGTCTGCTTTGTTCCTCTGCCCTCGCTCTAATGCCTTCCCCTCGCGGACCGGAGTCAGCACATTCACACGCCGCGAGGAGGCGGGGCTTCAGGCTCAAGGACGACTCAGTGTCACCGAGAGAGGAGTCTGTTTACATCTGCGTGAAGGCGGAGGCGGAAAAGCACAGAGAGTCTCCAGCAAACAGCACGAAACAGCACGAAGCCAGAGGAATAAACAGGTTTCAGAGCCAGGTCCAGATGACCTCAGGACCAAGGCTTTAAGGCTTTAAGGCTTTAAGGCCAAACCGGAAAACAGGGAAAGGTTTTATTTTAGGGTCTCTGTTCACTTCCCAAGTCCCACACAGCGGGCGCAGGGGAGCCCTTCTCCTGTTCTAAACTCTTCTCCTGTTCTAAACTCTTCTCCTGTTCTAAACTCTTCTCCTGTTCTAAACCCTTCTCCAGGTCAAACTCTTCTCCTGTCCTAAACCCTTCTCCTGTCCTAAACTCTTCTCCTGTTCTAAACTCTTCTCCTGTTCTAAACCCTTCTCCTGTCCTAAACTCTTCTCCTGTTCTAAACCCTTCTCCTGTTCTAAACTCTTCTCCAGGTCAAACTCTTCTCCAGGTCAAACCCTTCTCCTGTCCTAAACTCTTCTCCTGTTCTAAACCCTTCTCCAGGTCAAACTCTTCTCCTGTCCTAAACCCTTCTCCTGTCCTAAACTCTTCTCCTGTCCTAAACCTTTCTCCTGTTCTAAACCCTTCTCCTGTTCTAAACTCTTCTCCTGTTCTAAACTCTCCTGTTCTAAACTCTTCTCCTGTTCTAAACCCTTCTCCTGTTCTAAACCCTTCTCCTGTTCTAAACCCTTCTCCTGTTCTAAACCCTTCTCCTGTTCTAAACTCTTCTCCTGTTCTAAACCCTTCTCCTGTTCTAAACCCTTCTCCTGTTCTAAACTCTTCTCCTGTTCTAAACTCTTCTCCTGTTCTAAACCCTTCTCCTGTTCTAAACTCTTCTCCTGTTCTAAACTCTTCTCCTGTTCTAAACCCTTCTCCTGTTCTAAACCCTTCTCCAGTTCTAAACTCTTCTCCTGTTCTAAACTCTTCTCCTGTTCTAAACCCTTCTCCTGTTCTAAACTCTTCTCCAGTTCTAAACCCTTCTCCTGTTCTAAACCCTTCTCCTGTTCTAAACTCTTCTCCTGTTCTAAACTCTTCTCCTGTTCTAAACCCTTCTCCTGTTCTAAACTCTTCTCCTGTTCTAAACCCTTCTCCTGTTCTAAACCCTTCTCCTGTTCTAAACCCTTCTCCTGTTCTAAACTCTTCTCCTGTTCTAAACTCTTCTCCAGTTCTAAACTCTTCTCCTGTTCTAAACTCTTCTCCTGTTCTAAACCCTTCTCCAGTTCTAAACCCTTCTCCTGTTCTAAACTCTTCTCCTGTTCTAAACCCTTCTCCTGTTCTAAACTCTTCTCCTGTTCTAAACTCTTCTCCTGTTCTAAACCCTTCTCCTGTTCTAAACTCTTCTCCTGTTCTAAACTCTTCTCCTGTTCTAAACTCTTCTCCTGTTCTAAACTCTTCTCCTGTTCTAAACTCTTCTCCTGTTCTAAACTCTTCTCCTGTTCTAAACTCTTCTCCTGTTCTAAACTCTTCTCCTGTTCTAAACCCTTCTCCTGTTCTAAACCCTTCTCCTGTTCTAAACTCTTCTCCTGTTCTAAACCCTTCTCCTGTTCTAAACCCTTCTCCTGTTCTAAACCCTTCTCCTGTTCTAAACTCTTCTCCTGTTCTAAACCCTTCTCCTGTTCTAAACTCTTCTCCTGTTCTAAACCCTTCTCCTGTTCTAAACTCTTCTCCTGTTCTAAACCCTTCTCCTGTTCTAAACCCTTCTCCTGTTCTAAACTCTTCTCCTGTTCTGAACTCTTCTCCTGTTCTAAACTCTTCTCCTGTTCTAAACCCTTCTCTTTTTTCCCACTACAACTTCTACAACTTCTACAACTTCTATAAATTCTACAACTACTACAACTACTACAACTACTACAACTACTATAACTTCTATAAATTCTACAACTACTACAACTTCTACAACTACTACAACTTCTACAACTACTACAACTACTACAACTACTACAACTACTACAACTTCTACAACTTCTACAACTTCTACAACTACTACAACTTCTACAACTTCTACAACTTCTAAAACTACTACAACTTCTACAACTTCTACAACTACTACAACTTCTACAACTACTACAACTTCTACAACTACTACAACTACTACAACTTCTACAACTTCTACAACTACTACAACTTCTACAACTTCTACAACTACTACAACTTCTACAACTTCTAAAACTACTACAACTTCTACAACTTCTACAACTACTACAACTACTACAACTACTACAACTTCTACAACTTCTAAAACTACTACAACTTCTACAACTTCTACAACTACTACAACTTCTACAACTTCTACAACTACTACAACTTCTACAACTTCTACAACTACTACAACTTCTACAACTTCTAAAACTACTACAACTTCTACAACTTCTACAACTACTACAACTTCTACAACTTCTACAACTACTACAACTTCTACAACTACTACAACTACTACAACTTCTGCAACTTCTACAACTTCCACAACTACTACAACTACTACAACTACTACAACTACTACAACTACTACAACTTCTACAACTACTACAACTACTACAACTTCTACAACTACTACAACTTCTACAACTACTACAACTTCTACAACTTCTACAACTACTACAACTACTACAACTACTACAACTACTACAACTTCTACAACTACTACAACTTCTACAACTACTACAACTTCTACAACTACTACAACTACTACAACTACTACAACTTCTACAACTACTACAACTTCTACAACTACTACAACTACTACAACTACTACAACTACTACAACTTCTACAACTACTACAACTACTACAACTTCTACAACTACTACAACTTCTACAACTTCTACAACTACTACAACTACTACAACTTCTACAACTACTACAACTTCTACAACTACTACAACTTCTATAACTTCTACAACTACTACAACTACTGCAACTTCTACAACTTCTACAACTACTACAACTTCTACAACTTCTACAACTACTACAACTACTGCAACTTCTACTACTACTGCAACTTCTACAACTACTACAACTACTATAACTTCTACAACTACTACAACTACTACAACTTCTACAACTACTATAACTTCTACAACTACTACAACTACTACAACTTCTACAACTACTATAACTTCTACAACTACTATAACTTCTACAACTACTACAACTTCTACAACTTCTACAACTTCTACAACGACTACAACTACTACAACTTCTACAACTACTATAACTTCTACAACTACTACAACTTCTACAACTACTACAACTACTACAACTACTACAACTTCTACAACTACTATAACTTCTACAACTACTACAACTTCTACAACTACTACAACTACTACAACTACTACAACTTCTACAACTACTACAACTAGTACAACTTCTACAACTTCTACAACTACTACAACTTCTACAACTTCTACAACTTCTACAACTACTACAACTACTACAACTACTACAACTTCTACAACTACTACAACTTCTACAACTACTGCAACTTCTACAACTTCTACAACTACTACAACTACTACAACTTCTACAACTACTACAACTACTATAACTTCTACAACTACTACAACTTCTACAACTACTACAACTACTGCAACTACTACAACTTCTACAACTACTACAACTTCTACAACTACTACAACTTCTACAACTACTACAACTACTGCAACTTCTACAACTACTACAACTTCTACAACTTCTACAACTTCTACAACTACCACAACTACTACAACTTCTACAACTACTACAACTTCTACAACTACTACAACTTCTACAACTACTACAACTACTACAACTACTACAACTACTGCAACTTCTACAACTTCTACAACTACTACAACTTCTACAACTACTACAACTACTACAACTACTACAACTTCTACAACTTCTACAACTTCTACAACTTCTACAACTACCACAACTACTACAACTTCTACAACTACTATAACTTCTACAACTACTACAACTTCTACAACTACTACGACTTCTACAACTACTACAACTACTACGACTTCTACAACTACTACAACTACTACAACTTCTACAACTACTACAACTACTACAACTTCTACAACTACTACAACTTCTACAACTTCTACAACTACTACAACTACTACGACTTCTACAACTACTACAACTACTACAACTTCTACAACTACTACAACTTCTACAACTACTGCAACTACTACAACTTCTACAACTACTACAACTTCTACAACTTCTACAACTTCTACAACTACCACAACTACTACAACTTCTACAACTACTACAACTTCTACAACTACTACAACTTCTACAACTACTACAACTTCTACAACTACTACAACTTCTACAACTACTGCAACTTCTACAACTTCTACAACTACTACAACTTCTACAACTACTACAACTAGTACAACTTCTACAACTTCTACAACTACTACAACTTCTACAACTACTACAACTTCTACAACTACTACAACTTCTACAACTACTACAACTTCTACAACTACTACAACTTCTACAACTACTGCAACTTCTACAACTTCTACAATTACTACAACTTCTACAACTACTACAACTACTACAACTACTACAACTACTACAACTTCTACAACTACTACAACTTCTACAACTACTACAACTTCTACAACTTCTACAACTTCTACAACTTCTACAACTACTACAACTTCTACAACTTCTACAACTACTACAACTTCTACAACTACTACAACTTCTACAACTACTACAACTTCTACAACTACTGCAACTTATACAACTTCTACAACTACAACAACTACTACAACTTCTACAACTACTACAACTACTATAACTTCTACAACTACTACAACTTCTACAACTACTACAACTACTGCAACTACTACAACTTCTACAACTACTACAACTTCTACAACTACTACAACTTCTACAACTACTACAACTACTGCAACTTCTACAACTACTACAACTTCTACAACTTCTACAACTTCTACAACTACTACAACTTCTACAACTACTACAACTACTACAACTTCTACAACTACTACAACTACTACAACTACCACAACTACTACAACTTCTACAACTACTACAACTTCTACAACTACTACAACTTCTACAACTACTACAACTTCTACAACTACTACAACTACTATAACTTCTACAACTACTACAACTTCTACAACTACTACAACTACTACAACTACTGCAACTACTACAACTTCTACAACTACTACAACTTCTACAACTACTACAACTTCTACAACTACTACAACTACTGCAACTTCTACAACTACTACAACTTCTACAACTTCTACAACTTCTACAACTAGTAGTTGTACTACTAGTTGTAGTAGTAGTACTAACCCTAACCCTAACCGGGTGTCTTTCAAAAAGAAACCAAAAAACTAAAGATTATCACTCAAGAAGACATAATGAATGTAATAAAAGTACTACAACTTCTACAACTACTACAACTACTACAACTTCTACAAATACTGCAACTTCTACACTTATACAACTACTGCAACTATTGCAACTTCTACAAATACTGCAACTACTACAACTTCTATAACTTCCATAACTACTCCCCCTCAGCTGCTGCTCCCGCTCGATGACAGACCCAGGACACTCCTCCTCCAGGACACAGTGACAGAACAGATTGATGCTCTTCATGTTTCATCTTCATAAATGCTCCTGCAGCATCTAAACAAACTCACTGACACCAAGGACTGTTCCATACGCAGGCCATAGGGACGAGTGTGGGACATAGGAACCAGTGTGGGACATAGGGACGAGTGTGGGACATAGGAACCAGTGTGGGACATAGGGACGAGTGTGGGACATAGGGATGAGTGTAGGACATAAACAGGGGGGGCTCTCAAACTTAAAATCCAAATGTCCAAACAATAAAATTCACAGAAGACAAAAGTCCGACAAATGTATTCATAAAACTGTTATAAATGTTGTAAATAGAATCATTTAACGACCACAGCATTTAAACATGGACAGAACAAGGGACTGATCTAAACGTACAGATGCTGTGAGGAGAGTTCTGGGAAACACAGTCAAACCAGTCTGTGTTTCAAAAGAGAGATAATAATGATCTAATAAAACCGGCTTCACGTGTTTGCAGTTTGCTCTATGGTTGGTCAAGAATGATTGTGATACAAGTCAATACTCTGGACAGGAAGGGCAGCCTCACCAGCAGACTGTGACCTCTTCATACGCTGCCCCTACAGGCCAAAGCTGCAACTGCACTTATGCAAAGACAGCACGCTTTCATAAAATCCACAGCACAAAGGCTCCACCGGGTCTGAACAAATCACCTCCAGGTCCAGATCCGGACCTGAGTCCAGACTCTGAGCCGGTCTGCCGTAAACAGTCCCCACTGGACCAGTGTGGGACAGTAGGACGAGTGTGGGACAACAGGAGCAGCTCCTCACAGCTGCACAGACAGATGGGCTCAGCGAGGAGCATCACACTTCACTTCTTTCAATTAGCCGACACCGCTAACAACCCCAGAGCGCCACGCGGGCCCCGAGGAGAGGCCCCGAGGAGAACACAAGTACATACACATGATACAAATGAGCTACTGTTTTCTGCTGGCGAAAACAAAACAACCGGATCAAACGGTGCAAAGGCTCGACATCCGGATCCACAAAGCGGAGAACCGGACAGAGCAAGGCTTAAATGTGTGGGTTTATTTTGTGACATGTTATTTCTTTCTTTCTTTCTTTCTTTCTTTCTTTCTTTCTTTCTTTGAGCAGGGACAGTGTACAATATACATTAACCTCAAAGGGAGAGATGCTGTACCAGGTTATAGCACTTGTGCTAATTTCCACCTGCAGTCCCGGGGCACTGATGTCAACAAAGTCATAAAAAATACTAATACAGAAATAATACATTTCCCCAAAAACAGCATTAAAATCAACACACACTTCATTCATTCAAAGCATTAGATTGCACGCTCTTGCATACACACCAATTACAGGGACATTATGGGAACAAGTTTGTTTTAAAATAAGCCATTTTTTAGCCTGGTGTGAAAAAGTTAAAATTTACACATGTGGTCAGCTCTGTTGGCAACATATTCCACTGTTTGATGGCCACACTGGAGAAAGCGAGCTGCCCTGTGTATATTTCCCTCCCGTC
>NC_136862.1:673017-690517 GCF_951799975.1 Gobius niger
GGGGGAGGAGAGGGGGAGATGGTGGTGGGAGATGGTGGGAGATGGGGGGAGGAGGGGGAGATGGTGGGAGATGGTGGGAGGAGGGGGAGATGGTGGGAGGAGGGGGAGATGGTGGGAGACGGTGGGAGGAGGGAGAGATGGTGGGAGGAGGGGGAGATGGTGGGAGACGGTGGGAGGAGGGAGAGATGGTGGGAGGAGGGGGAGATGGTGGGAGGAGAGGGAGGAGAGGGAGGAGGGGGAGATGGTGGGAGGAGGGGGAGATGGAGGGAGGAGGGGGAGATGGAGGGAGGAGGGGGAGATGGTGGGAGACGGTGGCCGCGCTCTGTCAGAAACACCCCGGGGCCGTGGGTAAGTGGGACACTGAGCGACAGAGAAACAACGGAGACGATGATGAAGCCGAGACTTTACAAACAGAAAAACATATGAAGATATTTTGAATAAACCTTTATTTAAAACATTGACATCACTGCGAGTCTCGGGGTTATTTACTTTATGTGGGACAGCGCTGCACATGTGTGGATCTCATGTATGTGCAGCACAGGACTGTAATAAACATGTAGTAAACGTGTAATAAACGTGTAATCGCAGATTCGGAACACGGCAAACAGAGAGTATTATAATCATATATTGTATTTTATCAGTAACGAGGACGAGAAAAAAAGTATTTGTGGAAAATGTTTCTGATTTTGATCGATAGTAAAGTTTAATCTTATTTAAAGGTGCACAAGATGTTGATATTAGTATGTATTTCAGTGACGCCTGTGTGGTTAGCGTGACGTCTGTCCTTAAACACGTCACACATGATCAGGAGACTCTAAAATATTTAGGTTTTATTGATCAGACGCTGACCTGGAGCCGCAGTGAATCCGCCCTTCAGGACAGAGTCTGCTGTTGTTGCTGAAGAAGCTGCCTGGAACATCACGTGTGAACCTTCACCGCAGACCCTGAACACGCCACTGTCACGTATGTTTCCTTCAGGCAGAAGAGTCGGGGACGGATCTAAACACGGCCTCTTTAACCTCTTTCCACCCGCCAAAACCAAACGCATTCTCTCCTCTTTGCTATTGTCGTCACTTTTTATTTCCCTTATGTGTTTTTGTCACTAATATATGGCACTTTTGCTGCATGTTTGTGTTTTTTTTTTTGCTGGATTTTTGACATTTTTTGTCAGTTTACATCCTCATTTTCTTCTCGTTTTTTGTCGCTGTTTTGAAGAAGCTTTTAGATTGGGAGACGTTGGAGAAAACATGTTCAGGTGGTATTAGGGTTGGGCGATGTTCCCTTAAGGGCAAAACTCAATTTTTTCAGTTTTCAGGTTTTGGGCCAAATCTGTCTCTGAACATACAAACTTTCACCCGGAAACAGAAAACATGTCTAATCTTCACAATAACATGTTTAAATATTGCGCTGATTCAATGTTCCCCCATAGACTTATATGGGAGAACGCAATTTCAAGAGTCTTTTTCTCCAAACACATGTTTCTGTCATTGTGGCGACACTATGTCCACGTCAGTCGGACCTAAAGACTTCACATTTTCCAGCCTTGGACTCAACAATATTTGGAAGATTTTTTCAGAGGGATTTTTTATTATTTAATCCCTTAAGCCCCATTTATTGAGTTTTGAATGTCAAAAAATAAGGTGAAAATTAAATTTTTACAAAATTTTCCACTAAAAAACAGCTTATTTTAAAACTAAACAAGAAATCCTGAATCCGCTCAGAGAAAGTCTTGGAAACTCATTCATCAATAAAATGAAACCATAAATTTGAATGTAGCTCTGTCCGTTATTCAGATTTCGTCGCCGAAAAGATGGGAAATTTGGGGCATTTTTAGGCATAAAACACCTTGTTCTTCTATGAAAAGATAAAATGACAGAAAACTTGCCATGGATTTTTTTCTCACATTCATGCCACTGATCGACAGCAACAGTTTCAAATTGAAATCTGTAAATATACATTTTTTCCCTCTTCACCTGCAGTGTCTCGCCTTAATTGGCCGTTGACGATGTTTACAGTGAACCATCGTCCATTTCTCCTTATAAGCATTTTTTAAAGACATCTACATAGCCTATATATATGCTGCATATTACTGTGTATGTTAGGAAAATGTGAGATTGCAGATAAATGGATCTAAACTAAACATGATCTGAACAGAGTCACGGAACGACTTTTGCAACAGAAATGTGTTAAAACTCGTGCGTAAAGTCTGAGAGGAGAACGACTCATTCAGAGCGTGAACTCCAAGACTCTTCTCACACTAATACAAATGTAAATCAGAGCTTATTATTTGCATTTGCTCAGTTTTAATGTAATGTTTAACAAACAGTGGGTGAACGGGACAATATTTACACGTTTGCGTCTTAGCTACGTTTTTGAAGCCGCTCCACGCGCCGCCCGGTCCGTGAGCTCTAACCTCGTAACTCCTGCACCGCCTCTTTCTCTCCTCTCTCAGTTCTTCGTGAGAATAATCCGTGCGCTCATCTAGCTCCGATGTGAGCGCCATCTCGTCATTTTAAGTAAGGGATAATGTATAGGGCGCTGGTCATTATCGGGAAAATAAGCACCGACAGGGCGAATCGGCCATTTCCAACTGAACACACACAACATAAACTTCATACACTTTTCTGAAGGTCGAAAGGTTTATTTAATGACTTCCGCGACAAATAGTTCCCAAAAGTTTGCGCGTTGCTCGGCAACGTTTGGCTAGGCTAGAAGCAGCAAGGCTAGCAGCTAGCCTAGCTACTTAGCTGAAGGTGCAGTTGGAGGAGGTGGTGAATCTCTGGGTAAGTTGAAAGTCAGACTCACGATTCCCCGACTTCTCTCTCAGTGACGGGACAGATAGTGTCGCTGCTACGTACGTGTGGAGTGATATGAAAACACCAACTCAGAGGAACTTTATCAGAAAATAATGACCGGGAGAACATTAGGAAATCCCATTCAAATCAACGGAGCTTCTGCTTACGCTGTGAAGAGCCGTGTGATAAAACGGTTTAAGTTTCCGTACAAAGCAAAGCAAAACCACGCACTGTTAAACTCTGAGCTGCAGAGAGAGAGAGAGAGAGAGAGAGAGAGAGAGAGAGAGAGAGAGAGAGAGAGAGAGAGAGAGAGAGAGAGAGAGAGAGAGAGAGCCCCGTGCATCAGAAACAGAGCAGCATGTATGTTAGTTACATCCATGATTTAATTTACAGAGCAATCCCTGCACAGTTTGTAGGTTTACAAGGCCCACAGACCAGTGTGTGTTTCTGACAGGAGGGGGCGTGGCATCACGATGGAGGCTCTACATCGTGATGTTTATATTGTTTTTGAAAATGATCTAAACGTTCCTGACGGCCTGAGGAAACTCCAGGATCAAATGTTTTCAGGTTTCTCTGCTGATTGAAGCGTATCCATGGTGACGTAAACACTCCATTCAGAAAACCTTTAATGAAAGTGTTCCTGGAGCCTCAGGAGCCCCTGGGCCCTAAAGCCCCCCCCCCCCCACAGGTCACTGAAAGGTCACAGAGCCTTTTACAGCAGTCGATCCTGACCTTTACAGTATCACAGTCACAGCGGTGCAGGAGCTCTGTAGTAAAGTACTAGTACAGTAGTAGTAAAGTACTAGTATAGTAGTAGTATCAGAGAGTATAAAGCCAGTGTCAGCCTGAGGGGCGGGGCATCGATCTCCGTCTCCCGCCCCCCCCCTCGGCGTTCGCGCTCATTGATTGGTCAGTCGATGCAGACGCACTTCCTGTTCCAGCAGCAGCAGAACCGCCGCCTCCTCAGCCTCTCCACACCGTGTCCTTCACTGAACGGCTTCACCCAAATCCAAACTCTTACTGACAGAGCTTTCAAATGAGGTGTTACTGTGAACTCCTGTCAGGAAGCTTTAGATTTGGGTAAAGCTGAACCTCCTGCAGCCCTGTGTTATTCTGGGCAGGACAGATGGTCACTGTGAGGAGGAAGAGGAGGAAGAGGAGGAAGAGGAGGAGGAAGAGGAGGAGGAAGAGGAGGATCTAAATCTAGAGTTTCTGTCCTGAAGTCTGGATGTTCCCGGAGCGTGTCATTTTTTTTTCTGGATTTTTGTCACTTTTTTCTGGATTTTTGTCATTTTTTTCTGGATTTGTGTCTTTTTTTTCTGGATTTGTGTCATTTTTTTCTGGATTTGTGTCTTTTTTTTCTGGATTTTTGTCTTTTTTTTGCTGGATTTTTGTCACTTTTTTCTGGATTTTTGTCTTTTTTTTCTGGATTTTTGTCTTTTTTTTGCTGGATTTTTGTCACTTTTTTCAAGTTACAAGTTTAATGGTTTTGTAAAGCCCAATATCACAACAGAAGTCGCCTCAAAGGGCTGCAACAAACATCAAGGCAATAAAACACAGCAACAAATATGACAATTAAAAGTTCAGGCAAATATAATGTCCAAAGGTAGCGACGAGCGGCGAGGGCGTCCCCCGTCCTTAGACTCTCCAGCAGACTCTTTTTTGTCACTTTTTTTACTGGATTACTGTCCTAAGATCTAAATCTAAAAGATCTAAATCTAGAGTTTCTGTCCTGAAGTCTGGATGTTCCCGGAGCGTGAACCCCCTCGGCCCAGGTCGCCTATGCCCAGGAGTCCCGGCTCTCTGTGGTCAAACACATCTGCCCTCAGGTTGTTCTCACACACTCAGCTCCACAACCTCATCCTCCTGGACCTCACCTCAGCCTCTCATCCTCCTGGACCTCTCCTCAGCATCCTCCTCCTCCTGGACCTGACCTCAGCCTCTCATCCTCCTGGACCTCACCTCAGCCTCCTCATCCTCCTGGCGTCAGTCCTCCCTCTCAAACCGGTAACAGTTCATCCACACCCACAGCTGCTCCTCCTCCACCGCCCCCCCCTATCTCAGGGTGTTCCCCAAGGTTCAGTGCTCGGTCCTCTCCTCTTCATCCTCTGCATCCTCCCACATGCGGGTCCACATCTCCACTACATCCATAAACTCCAGCGTCCACCCCCCCCCTCACCCGCTGCCTGAGGGACACCAACCCCTGGAGGAAACAGTCTCAAACTAAACATCATCCAAACCCCTCAATGACCTCCACCTCCCCCTGTCCTTCAGAACCTCCCCGTCCCTCAACAGGTCAAGGTCCTCCTTTGAAGACCTCACCGACCTCCTCCTCCACCACCACACTCCATCTCCATCCCTGCGGAGACGAGGAGCGACTGCGGAGACGAGGAGCGACTGCGGAGACGAGGAGCGACTGAAGCGCCTCAGAGGAGCGTCAGAAGCGCCTCAGAGGAGCGACTGAAGCGCCTCAGAGGAGCGCAGTCCGGTGTTTGTTTGTTTTATTGTGGAGTTTCTCTGTGTCTGTGTTTCAGCCTCAGGGCCGGGTTATAAAAGCTGCACATGCGGAGCTTAATGGCTACATGGTGTTAAAGAGAGAGGGGGGGAGAGGGGGGGGGACGGGGGGGAGAGAGAGAGAGGGGAGGGGGGGGGGGAGAGGGGGAGAGAGAGAGGAGAGGAGAGAGAAAGTACAGTAGAAGGGCAGAGGAGTAGACAGACGAGAAGGGGAATGGGGAGAGAGAGAAGAGAGAGGACATGGGGAGGGGGGAGAGAGTAGGAGGGAGGGGGGAGAGAGTAAGAGGGGGGGGGGGAGGGAGTCAGAGCGAACACAGTCCGGTTCACTCTGTAATTTTGCCAAAAGCAAAACTGAAATATAATCATCTCTAATCATCAGAAAAAAAGAGGCTCCAGAATCACACATGGGGAGGAAAAAAACTAGTTTGGAGGAAAATTTCCATTTGGTCCAATGAAGAAAGTCAATAAACCCGTGTCATGTGTTTGATGGCGTTACCGTAGCGACGACCAGAACCCCCCCCTGAGGAAGTCCCTCGGATCCGAACCTCAGGACGGATCAATGTTTCTCCAAAGTCGTGTTTAAGTCGGGGAAGCAGACGGAGAAACAAAAACAAGAGTGTGGACGTAAACATCAGCTGGTGAGGGTGTGAGCGGGGGAGGGGGGTGTGAGCGGGGGAGGGGGGGGGCGTGGGGGGGGGGGGGCGCAGCTAAAGTGCGAACTCGTGACGGAGCCGCTGCACAAACAAACGCAGGAGAAACTATCACAGGTTTACTTCAGCTCAAACAGACACAAGGGGGCGCCATTACAATGATCTGCTATGGTCTGAACTACAGTGAGGTCACAGTGAGGTCACAGTGAGGTCACGGTGAGGTCACAGTGAGGTCACGGTGAGGTCACATCAGCTCAGCGCCCGACCTTAGGCATCACTCACTCACATCAGAGCGGGACTGCATTACCCAGGATGCACTGCGGCACCAGAACCTTTACAGACCAGAGTCGCCTGGACCGGGTTGTCAGACCTGGAGCTGCTGGTGAGGGGGGGGGTTTGGAGCAGGGACCAGTACCAGCGGCAGGATTATGGGGGCACTGAGAACGCGCCGCCCCCCCCCCCCCTCATCTTAAATCCGTCACATGACCTCACAGTCACATGACCTCAGCAGTTATTAAACAGTTATTACCAAACACGCATCGGTAAAAACACGTGTGACATCACGGATCACATGACCATCCTTCATGAACGTTTCCTCAGAGCCACAAACAGAACCAGGATAAACACGCGTGTCAAAGCTCAGGTCAAAGGTCACAGGTGCCCATTAAAGCCAGACTCAACCGGCTTCAGAGACGGCGACCACGTGGGCCCGGTGGTCATGTGACTCACAGGTGTGTGTTTAGTGTTAGTGTGGCGTGGTCAGTGTGGTGGTCATGTGGTCATGTGGTCATGTGGTCATGTGGTCATGTGATGGTCATGTGGTCATGTGGTGGTCATGTGGTCATGTGGTCATGTGGTGGTCATGTGGTCATGTGGTGGTCATGTGGTCATGTGGTCATGTGGTGGTCATGTGGTCATGTGGTCATGTGGTCATGTGGTCATGTGGTCACTGGTCATGTGGTGGTCATGTGGTCATGTGGTCATGTGATGGTCATGTGGTCATGTGGTGGTCATGTGGTCATGTGGTCATGTGGTGGTCATGTGGTCATGTGGTCATGTGGTCATGTGGTCATGTGGTCATGTGGTGGTCATGTGGTCATGTGGTCATGTGGTCATGTGGTGGTCATGTGGTCATGTGGTCATGTGGTGGTCATGTGGTCATGTGGTCATGTGGTGGTCATGTGGTCATGTGGTCATGTGGTCATGTGGTCATGTGGTGGTCATGTGGTCATGTGGTCATGTGGTCATGTGGTGGTCATGTGGTCATGTGGTCATGTGGTCATGTGGTGGTCATGTGGTCATGTGGTCATGTGGTCATGTGGTGGTCATGTGGTCATGTGGTCATGTGGTGGTCATGTGGTCATGTGGTCATGTGGTGGTCATGTGGTCATGTGGTCATGTGGTGGTCATGTGGTCATGTGGTCATGTGGTGGTCATGTGGTCATGTGGTCATGTGGTCATGTGGTCATGTGGTCATGTGGTCATGTGGTGGTCATGTGGTCATGTGGTGGTCATGTGGTCATGTGGTCATGTGGTGGTCATGTGGTCATGTGGTCATGTGGTGGTCATGTGGTCATGTGGTCATGTGGTCATGTGGTGGTCATGTGGTCATGTGGTCATGTGGTGGTCATGTGGTCATGTGGTCATGTGGTGGTCATGTGGTGGTCATGTGGTGGTCATGTGGTCATGTGGTCATGTGGTCATGTGGTCATGTGGTCATGTGGTCATGTGGTGGTCATGTGGTCATGTGGTCATGTGGTGGTCATGTGGTCATGTGGTCATGTGGTCATGTGGTGGTCATGTGGTGGTCATGTGGTCATGTGGTCATGTGGTCATGTGGTCATGTGGTGGTCATGTGGTCATGTGGTCATGTGGTCATGTGGTCATGTGGTGGTCATGTGGTCATGTGGTCATGTGGTCATGTGGTCATGTGGTCATGTGGTCATGTGGTCATGTGGTGGTCATGTGGTCATGTGGTCATGTGGTGGTCATGTGGTCATGTGGTCATGTGGTCATGTGGTGGTCATGTGGTCATGTGGTCATGTGGTGGTCATGTGGTCATGTGGTCATGTGGTCATGTGGTGGTCATGTGGTCATGTGGTCATGTGGTGGTCATGTGGTCATGTGGTCATGTGGTCATGTGGTCATGTGGTGGTCATGTGGTCATGTGGTCATGTGGTGGTCATGTGGTCATGTGGTCATGTGGTCATGTGGTGGTCATGTGGTCATGTGGTCATGTGGTGGTCATGTGGTCATGTGGTCATGTGGTGGTCATGTGGTGGTCATGTGGTGGTCATGTGGTCATGTGGTCATGTGGTCATGTGGTCATGTGGTCATGTGGTCATGTGGTGGTCATGTGGTCATGTGGTCATGTGGTGGTCATGTGGTCATGTGGTCATGTGGTCATGTGGTGGTCATGTGGTGGTCATGTGGTCATGTGGTCATGTGGTCATGTGGTCATGTGGTGGTCATGTGGTCATGTGGTCATGTGGTCATGTGGTCATGTGGTCATGTGGTGGTCATGTGGTCATGTGGTCATGTGATGGTCATGTGGTCATGTGGTGGTCATGTGGTCATGTGGTCATGTGGTGGTCATGTGGTCATGTGGTCATGTGGTCATGTGGTCATGTGGTGGTCATGTGGTCATGTGGTCATGTGGTCATGTGGTCATGTGGTCATGTGGTCATGTGGTCATGTGGTCATGTGGTCACTGGTCATGTGGTCATGTGGTCATGTGGTGGTCATGTGGTCATGTGGTCATGTGGTCATGTGGTCATGTGGTCATGTGGTCATGTGGTCACTGGTCATGTGGTCATGTGGTGGTCATGTGGTCATGTGGTCATGTGGTCACTGGTCATGTGGTCATGTGGTGGTCATGTGGTCATGTGGTCATGTGGTCATGTGGTCATGTGGTCATGTGGTCATGTGGTCATGTGGTCATGTGACTCACAGGCGTTGGTGACGGCGAAGCTGTTGGCCGTCTCGATGTTGTCCACGTGAGGTACGAGGTTAAACGGCGCCTCAGAGGCGTTTGGACTCGTGTTGTGGAGGAAGATGGCGAGTCTGAAGGCCGTGTACTCCTGATCCGTGTTCCTGATGAAGAGGCCTCCTGCGGAGTACAAGTACACGTCACAAATACTACTACTGCTACAGATAAACAGGCCTCCTGCGGAGTACAAGTACACGTCACAAATACTACTACTACTACAGATAAACAGGCCTCATAAGTAGTACAAGTACACAAGGTTCAAGGTTGGACTTGATCACTGTCCTGAAGGACATGGTTGTGCTGCAGGAGTCACACTTTTTAAAGGAATAGGCCAGTGTTTTTACATACTGAGATATGTTCTTACCTAACCTTAGTGGAGTTAATATATCCCCGTCTGGTCTTTGTCCGTGCGCTCACACATACGCAGCCTCTCCCACATGTCATATAGCTCCAAAAAAGCTCACGATAGAAGCTACCAAGCTCTTCCACGTGTTCCCTATTTAAATAAAGTTACGTCAAGTGTTTTCATGCGAAGTATATTTACACAGAAATGTAACATGTGGATTTTATAAGCAGATAAAAAGGGGGACTATATTGTGAGGCGTAATGATACAGGAGTAAAACGTCCGCGCAGTAACTCCTAAAGGTTATTGACGGAAGTGAGCGGGGAAGTCTTTAGGAGTTACTGCGCGGACGTTTTTTGCTTTGTAGCTTCTATCGTGAGCTTTTTTGGAGCTATGTGACATGTGGGAGAGGCTGCGTATGTGTGAGCGCACGGACAATGACCAGACGGGGATATATTAACTCCACTAAGGTTAGGTAAGAACATATCTCAGTATGTAAAAACGGTGGCCTGTTCCTTTAAAGCAAAAACAAAAACTCAGTGAGACGATTGTGTTTGGGACAAAGATACTCCAGTCTCAGCATCATCAGCTCTGGAGCGGAGAGACCTTCAGCAGAAGATCAAAGCTGAGAGACCTTCAGCAGAAGATCAGATAAAGCCTCATCTGCAGCAGCTTCACTGAGCAACATATGATCATGTACCTTCTCAACAGCCTCTGGAGTAAAAGAGGCCCCGACACAACAGCCTCTGGAATAAAAGAGGCCCCGACACAACAGCCTCTGGAGTAAAAGAGGACCTGACCCGACACAACAGCCTCTGGAATAAAAGAGGTCCTGACCCGACACAACAGCCTCTGGAATAAAAGAGGTCCTGACCCGACACAACAGCCTCTGGAATAAAAGAGGCCCTGACCCGACACAACAGCCTCTGGAATAAAAGAGGTCCTGACCCGACACAACAGCCTCTGGAGTAAAAGAGGACCCGACACAACAGCCTCTGGAGTAAAAGAGGACCCGACACAACAGCCTCTGGAGTAAAAGAGGACCCGACACAACAGCCTCTGGAATAAAAGAGGTCCTGACCCGACACAACAGCCTCTGGAATAAAAGAGGCCCCGACACAACAGCCTCTGGAATAAAAGAGGCCCTGACCCGACACAACAGCCTCTGGAGTAAAAGAGGTCCTGACCCGACACAACAGCCTCTGGAATAAAAGAGACCCTGACCCGACACAACAGCCTCTGGAATAAAAGAGGCCCTGACCCGACACAACAGCCTCTGGAGTAAAAGAGGTCCTGACCCGACACAACAGCCTCTGGAATAAAAGAGGTCCTGACCCGACACAACAGCCTCTGGAATAAAAGAGGTCCTGACCCGACACAACAGCCTCTGGAGTAAAAGAGGCCCTGACCCGACGCAACAGCCTCTGGAATAAAAGAGGCCCCGACACAACAGCCTCTGGAATAAAAGAGGTCCTGACCCGACGCAACAGCCTCTGGAATAAAAGAGGCCCCGACACAACAGCCTCTGGAGTAAAAGAGGTCCTGACCCGACACAACAGCCTCTGGAATAAAAGAGGCCCTGACCCGACACAACAGCCTGGAGTAAAAGAGGTCCTGACCCGACACAACAGCCTGTGGAATAAAAGAGGTCCTGACCCGACACAACAGCCTCTGGAGTAAAAGAGGTCCTGACCCGACACAACAGCCTCTGGAGTAAAAGAGGTCCTGACCCGACACAACAGCCTCTGGGATAAAAGAGGCCCTGACCCGACACAACAGCCTCTGGAATAAAAGAGGCCCCGACACAACAGCCTCTGGAGTAAAAGAGGTCCTGACCCGACACAACAGCCTCTGGAATAAAAGAGGTCCTGACCCGACACAACAGCCTCTGGAATAAAAGAGGTCCTGACCCGACACAACAGCCTCTGGGATAAAAGAGGCCCTGACCCGACACAACAGCCTCTGGAATAAAAGAGGCCCCGACACAACAGCCTCTGGAGTAAAAGAGGTCCTGACCCGACACAACAGCCTCTGGAATAAAAGAGGCCCTGACCCGACACAACAGCCTCTGGAATAAAAGAGGCCCCGACACAACAGCCTCTGGAATAAAAGAGGCCCTGACCCGACACAACAGCCTCTGGAGTAAAAGAGGCCCCGACACAACAGCCTCTGGAATAAAAGAGGCCCTGACCCGACACAACAGCCTCTGGAGTAAAAGAGGCCCCGACACAACAGCCTCTGGAATAAAAGAGGCCCTGACCCGACACAACAGCCTCTGGAGTAAAAGAGGCCCCGACACAACAGCCTCTGGAATAAAAGAGGACCCGACACAACAGCCTCTGGAATAAAAGAGGCCCTGACCCGACACAACAGCCTGGAGTAAAAGAGGCCCTGACCCGACACAACAGCCTCTGGAATAAAAGAGGCCCCGACACAACAGCCTCTGGAATAAAAGAGGACCCGACACAACAGCCTCTGGAATAAAAGAGGCCCTGACCCGACACAACAGCCTGGAGTAAAAGAGGTCCTGACCCGACACAACAGCCTGGAATAAAAGAGGCCCTGACCCGACACAACAGCCTCTGGAGTAAAAGAGGTCCTGACCCGACACAACAGCCTCTGGAATAAAAGAGGCCCTGACCCGACACAACAGCCTCTGGAGTAAAAGAGGTCCTGACCCGACACAACAGCCTCTGGAATAAAAGAGGTCCTGACCCGACACAACAGCCTCTGGAGTAAAAGAGGTCCTGACCCGACACAACAGCCTCTGGAGTAAAAGAGGTCCTGACCCGACACAACAGCCTCTGGAATAAAAGAGGCCCCGACACAACAGCCTCTGGAATAAAAGAGGTCCTGACCCGACACAACAGCCTCTGGAATAAAAGAGGTCCTGACCCGACACAACAGCCTCTGGAGTAAAAGAGGCCCTGACCCGACACAACAGCCTCTGGAATAAAAGAGGCCCCGACACAACAGCCTCTGGAGTAAAAGAGGTCCTGACCCGACACAACAGCCTCTGGAATAAAAGAGGCCCCGACACAACAGCCTCTGGAGTAAAAGAGGTCCTGACCCGACACAACAGCCTCTGGAATAAAAGAGGCCCTGACCCGACACAACAGCCTGGAGTAAAAGAGGTCCTGACCCGACACAACAGCCTCTGGAGTAAAAGAGGTCCTGACCCGACACAACAGCCTCTGGAATAAAAGAGGCCCCGACACAACAGCCTCTGGAGTAAAAGAGGTCCTGACCCGACACAACAGCCTCTGGAGTAAAAGAGGTCCTGACCCGACACAACAGCCTCTGGAATAAAAGAGGCCCCGACACAACAGCCTCTGGAGTAAAAGAGGTCCTGACCCGACACAACAGCCTCTGGAGTAAAAGAGGCCCCGACACAACAGCCTCTGGAATAAAAGAGGTCCTGACCCGACACAACAGCCTCTGGAGTAAAAGAGGCCCCGACACAACAGCCTCTGGAATAAAAGAGGTCCTGACCCGACACAACAGCCTCTGGAATAAAAGAGGCCCCGACACAACAGCCTCTGGAGTAAAAGAGGCCCCGACACAACAGCCTCTGGAGTAAAAGAGGCCCCGACACAACAGCCTCTGGAATAAAAGAGGCCCCGACACAACAGCCTCTGGAGTAAAAGAGGTCCTGACCCGACACAACAGCCTCTGGAATAAAAGAGGTCCTGACCCGACACAACAGCCTCTGGAATAAAAGAGGTCCTGACCCGACACAACAGCCTCTGGAATAAAAGAGGTCCTGACCCGACACAACAGCCTCTGGAGTAAAAGAGGTCCTGACCCGACACAACAGCCTCTGGAATAAAAGAGGCCCCGACACAACAGCCTCTGGAGTAAAAGAGGACCCGACACAACAGCCTCTGGAATAAAAGAGGCCCCGACACAACAGCCTCTGGAGTAAAAGAGGTCCTGACCCGACACAACAGCCTCTGGAATAAAAGAGGCCCTGACCCGACACAACAGCCTCTGGAGTAAAAGAGGACCCGACACAACAGCCTCTGGAATAAAAGAGGCCCCGACACAACAGCCTCTGGAGTAAAAGAGGACCTGACCCGACACAACAGCCTCTGGAGTAAAAGAGGTCCTGACCCGACACAACAGCCTCTGGAATAAAAGAGGCCCTGACCCGACACAACAGCCTCTGGAATAAAAGAGGCCCCGACACAACAGCCTCTGGAGTAAAAGAGGTCCTGACCCGACACAACAGCCTCTGGAGTAAAAGAGGTCCTGACCCGACACAACAGCCTCTGGAATAAAAGAGGTCCTGACCCGACACAACAGCCTCTGGAATAAAAGAGGCCCCGACACAACAGCCTCTGGAGTAAAAGAGGACCCGACACAACAGCCTCTGGAATAAAAGAGGTCCTGACCCGACACAACAGCCTGGAATAAAAGAGGCCCTGACCCGACACAACAGCCTCTGGAGTAAAAGAGGCCCTGACCCGACACAACAGCCTCTGGAATAAAAGAGGCCCCGACACAACAGCCTCTGGAGTAAAAGAGGCCCCGACACAACAGCCTCTGGAATAAAAGAGGCCCTGACCCGACACAACAGCCTCTGGAGTAAAAGAGGTCCTGACCCGACACAACAGCCTCTGGAATAAAAGAGGCCCCGACACAACAGCCTCTGGAATAAAAGAGGCCCCGACACAACAGCCTCTGGAGTAAAAGAGGTCCTGACCCGACACAACAGCCTCTGGAGTAAAAGAGGCCCTGACCCGACACAACAGCCTCTGGAGTAAAAGAGGTCCTGACCCGACACAACAGCCTCTGGAGTAAAAGAGGTCCTGACCCGACACAACAGCCTCTGGAATAAAAGAGGTCCTGACCCGACACAACAGCCTCTGGAGTAAAAGAGGCCCCGACACAACAGCCTCTGGAGTAAAAGAGGTCCTGACACAACAGCCTCTGGAATAAAAGAGGCCCCGACACAACAGCCTCTGGAGTAAAAGAGGACCCGACACAACAGCCTCTGGAATAAAAGAGGTCCTGACCCGACACAACAGCCTCTGGAGTAAAAGAGGTCCTGACCCGACACAACAGCCTCTGGAGTAAAAGAGGTCCTGACCCGACACAACAGCCTCTGGAGTAAAAGAGGCCCCGACACAACAGCCTCTGGAGTAAAAGAGGTCCTGACCCGACACAACAGCCTCTGGAGTAAAAGAGGTCCTGACCCGACACAACAGCCTGGAGTAAAAGAGGTCCTGACCCGACACAACAGCCTCTGGAATAAAAGAGGCCCCGACACAACAGCCTCTGGAGTAAAAGAGGTCCTGACCCGACACAACAGCCTCTGGAGTAAAAGAGGCCCCGACACAACAGCCTCTGGAGTAAAAGAGGCCCTGACCCGACACAACAGCCTCTGGAGTAAAAGAGGTCCTGACCCGACACAACAGCCTCTGGAGTAAAAGAGGTCCTGACCCGACACAACAGCCTCTGGAATAAAAGAGGCCCTGACCCGACACAACAGCCTCTGGAGTAAAAGAGGTCCTGACCCGACACAACAGCCTCTGGAATAAAAGAGGCCCCGACACAACAGCCTCTGGAGTAAAAGAGGCCCTGACCCGACACAACAGCCTCTGGAGTAAAAGAGGTCCTGACCCGACACAACAGCCTCTGGAATAAAAGAGGCCCTGACCCGACACAACAGCCTCTGGAATAAAAGAGGCCCCGACACAACAGCCTCTGGAATAAAAGAGGTCCTGACCCGACACAACAGCCTCTGGAATAAAAGAGGCCCCGACACAACAGCCTCTGGAGTAAAAGAGGCCCCGACACAACAGCCTCTGGAGTAAAAGAGGCCCCGACACAACAGCCTCTGGAATAAAAGAGGCCCCGACACAACAGCCTCTGGAGTAAAAGAGGACCCGACACAACAGCCTCTGGAGTAAAAGAGGCCCCGACACAACAGCCTCTGGAATAAAAGAGGCCCCGACACAACAGCCTCTGGAGTAAAAGAGGACCCGACACAACAGCCTCTGGAATAAAAGAGGCCCCGACACAACAGCCTCGGGAATAAAAGAGGCCCTGACCCGACACAACAGCCTCTGGAATAAAAGAGGCCCTGACCCGACACAACAGCCTCTGGAATAAAAGAGGCCCTGACCCGACACAACAGCCTCTGGAGTAAAAGAGGTCCTGACCCGACACAACAGCCTCTGGAGTAAAAGAGGCCCTGACCCGACACAACAGCCTCTGGAATAAAAGAGGCCCCGACACAACAGCCTCTGGAATAAAAGAGGTCCTGACCCGACACAACAGCCTCTGGAGTAAAAGAGGTCCTGACCCGACACAACAGCCTCTGGAATAAAAGAGGTCCTGACCCGACACAACAGCCTCTGGAGTAAAAGAGGTCCTGACCCGACACAACAGCCTCTGGAATAAAAGAGGCCCCGACACAACAGCCTCTGGAGTAAAAGAGGACCCGACACAACAGCCTCTGGAATAAAAGAGGCCCCGACACAACAGCCTCTGGAGTAAAAGAGGACCCGACACAACAGCCTCTGGAATAAAAGAGGCCCCGACACAACAGCCTCTGGAGTAAAAGAGGACCCGACACAACAGCCTCTGGAATAAAAGAGGCCCCGACACAACAGCCTCTGGAGTAAAAGAGGTCCTGACCCGACACAACAGCCTCTGGAATAAAAGAGGCCCCGACACAACAGCCTCTGGAATAAAAGAGGCCCCGACACAACAGCCTCTGGAGTAAAAGAGGACCCGACACAACAGCCTCTGGAATAAAAGAGGCCCCGACACAACAGCCTCTGGAGTAAAAGAGGTCCTGACCCGACACAACAGCCTCTGGAGTAAAAGAGGACCCGACACAACAGCCTCTGGAATAAAAGAGGCCCCGACACAACAGCCTCTGGAGTAAAAGAGGTCCTGACCCGACACAACAGCCTCTGGAGTAAAAGAGGCCCTGACCCGACACAACAGCCTCTGGAGTAAAAGAGGCCCCGACACAACAGCCTCTGGAGTAAAAGAGGACCCGACACAACAGCCTCTGGAGTAAAAGAGGACCCGACACAACAGCCTCTGGAGTAAAAGAGGACCCGACACAACAGCCTCTGGAATAAAAGAGGCCCCGACACAACAGCCTGGAGTAAAAGAGGACCCGACACAACAGCCTCTGGAATAAAAGAGGCCCCGACACAACAGCCTGGAGTAAAAGAGGACCCGACACAACAGCCTCTGGAATAAAAGAGGTCCTGACCCGACACAACAGCCTCTGGAGTAAAAGAGGCCCCGACACAACAGCCTCTGGAGTAAAAGAGGTCCTGACACAACAGCCTCTGGAATAAAAGAGGCCCCGACACAACAGCCTCTGGAGTAAAAGAGGACCCGACACAACAGCCTCTGGAGTAAAAGAGGTCCTGACCCGACACAACAGCCTCTGGAGTAAAAGAGGTCCTGACCCGACACAACAGCCTCTGGAATAGTCCCGAGGTTCTTGTATACGGAGACGACTTCAACCGGTTTTCCCTGGATCACAGTGTTGGTGCCACTAGGGGGCGCTGGTCTTTGACACATCGATAGACAAATGAAACTGTGATCATAAAATAATGTAGAAAATAAAATAATAAAATAAAATCATCACGAGAGGTCCGTGGGCGTCTCCATGTTTAACCTCTTAACACCCGCCTAAACCCAATGCATGCTGGCCTCTTATATAGGCCTCATTTGAAAGCTAAGACTCACGAAACTGATCTTTTTCCTCACGTTTTTGTCACTTTAGTGTGAGTTTTTGTCACTTGTTGTCACTTTTTTGTTTAATTTTTGTCACTTTTTTGTCACTTTTTTGTTGAATTTTTGTCACTTTTTTGTCACTTTTTTGTTGAATTTTTGTCACTTTTTTGTCACTTTTTTGTTGAATTTTTGTCACATTTTTGTCAAATTTTTGTCACATTTTTGTCACATTTTTGTCACATTTTGTCACATTTTTGCTGAATTTTGTCACATTTTTGTCACATTTTTGTCACATTTTTGTCACATTTTTGTCACATTTTTGTCACATTTTTGTCACATTTTTGTCACATTTTTGCTGAATTTTTGTCATATTTTTGTCACATTTTGTCACATTTTTGCTGAATTTTGTCACATTTTTGTCACATTTTGTCACATTTTTGCTGAATTTTTGTCACATTTTTGTTGCGTTTACATCCTTGTTTTCTTCTATTTTTTTGT
>NC_136862.1:698017-753017 GCF_951799975.1 Gobius niger
ACCTCCTGGAGACGCCTCCGAGCTTTGGTCACCAGCCGAGTAACCAACCACTGCTCCTCAGCAGAACCCCCTCCCCACTGATGCCACAGACAGCGTGTGGAGGGGGCGTGTCTAAAGGCTCAGAGGTTCTTAAAGAGACAGAGGCCGATTTCAAGACATTCACTGCAGCCATTTTGAGAGAGACATTTTATACAAGGCAGTTATTCTGATTTACTGCATTTACAGACCAACAGAAGGTTTGTCATCATTGTAGTGTATCCAGAGTGTCCAGTGTGTGGAGGGAGTGGACAGACAGAGGAGGCCCCGGCGGTGCGTTGGGATAAATATTCCTCTCCTGTCGCCTCAGAACACGCAGAGAGGTCACGCGTGAAGAGGCCGCGCTGGCATTTCCCTGAATGTCACACGGACATAAGAGCCTCCCCCCAGCGCCCCCTTCAGGCGAGCGCGGACCAGAGCCCTGACATTTACCCTGGGATTTATTTATACATAAACCAGAGCAGGGACATGAAACATACATGCTGCAGGGAGAGGAGGAGGAGGAGGAGGAGAGGAGGAGGAGGAGGAGGAGGAGAGAGGGGGAGGGGGAAATTAAGAATAAATTATGTTTTTCTCGCAGAAAAATCCTTGGTTTAAAACTATGTTTTTTTATCCGATAAATCGATGCAAATAATCAATAGTTTTCGCCCTAAGGCCGCCGCCGCCGCCGACGACGACACTTTCTCCAGAGTTGGTCGTCTCTGTGAGTCGCAGCTTTAACACCGACTCAAAACCAACTCCTGTCGGGGAAAAATGGGAGAAAATAAAGGAACATTTGGGACAAATGTGGGGAAAAAACAAGAAGTTAATACACATAAATATATGCATATTTACATATATATATATATATATATATATGAATATATGGGGGTATAAGTGAAAAATGTTGGTCAAAGTGTTTTTTCGTCCCTTTTCTCGTCTGTTTATGCTCCGTCCACACCAAACTCGATTTGGGCGTCAAAAACGCGCGTCACGCCCGTTGTTGGACGCCTGTGCTCAGCCGTTGTCAGTTATCAGTTATCAACATGGATGACATAGAGAGAGTGGCTTGGCTTTTATTGCTTCATAAAGCCAGACAACGTCGTCTACGGGCTCGTCGGCGCCGTGTCTGGATGAGATCGTCCGAAGGCGTTCTCAGTTTGGCGAGTTTCACCATTTGCTCCAGGAGCTGCGCTCGGACGAGAGTCGCTTTCAACGGTACTTCCGCCGCTTTTAATCCTGGTGTTTAGATAAAGAAGCACTGATGTGTCTTTCTAAAAAAAAAAAAGTCCCAGAGCGGCTGTAGCTCCGGTTCACAAAGAAGCTAAACCTCCGTGACTTGTGACTTGTTGACATCTGTGGGGCCGGCGTAGAATCTGCCCCGGTGGCTCAGCTACAACGTCACTATGGGGAGAAAGCTCCTGATTGGTCGACGCTCGCGAATTTCGCCGAAGAGTTCAACATTTCCCAACTCGAGCGTCGGCCGCGCTCGACGCCCTGGAGGCGTCAAACGCTCACCAAGCGCGAAAAACCTCAAAACGCGCCGAGCTGGCCATAAAGCACCTGCTGGTCATAAAGCACCTGCTGGTCATAAAGCACCTGCTGGTCATAAAGCACCTGCTGGTCATAAAGCACCTGCTGGTCATAAAGCACCTGCTGGTCATAAAGCACCTGCTGGTCATAAAGCTCCACCTGCTGGTCATAAAGCACCACCTGCTGGTCATAAAGCACCTGCTGGTCATAAAGCGCCACCTGCTGGTCATAAAGCACCTGCTGGTCATAAAGCTCCTGCTGGTCATAAAGCGCCACCTGCTGGTCATAAAGCACCTGCTGGTCATAAAGCACCTGCTGGTCATAAAGCACCTGCTGGTCATAAAGCACCTGCTGGTCATAAAGCACCTGCTGGTCATAAAGCTCCACCTGCTGGTCATAAAGCACCTGCTGGTCATAAAGCACCTGCTGGTCATAAAGCACCTGCTGGTCATAAAGCTCCACCTGCTGGTCATAAAGCACCTGCTGGTCATAAAGCACCTGCTGGTCATAAAGCACCTGCTGGTCATAAAGCTCCTGCTGGTCATAAAGCACCACCTGCTGGTCATAAAGCACCACCTGCTGGTCATAAAGCACCACCTGCTGGTCATAAAGCGCCACCTGCTGGTCATAAAGCTCCACCTGCTGGTCATAAAGCACCTGCTGGTCATAAAGCTCCACCTGCTGGTCATAAAGCACCTGCTGGTCATAAAGCTCCACCTGCTGGTCATAAAGCACCTGCTGATCATAAAGCACCTGCTGGTCATAAAGCACCTGCTGGTCATAAAGCTCCACCTGCTGGTCATAAAGCACCTGCTGGTCATAAAGCTCCACCTGCTGGTCATAAAGCTCCACCTGCTGGTCATAAAGCACCTGCTGGTCATAAAGCTCCACCTGCTGGTCATAAAGCACCTGCTGATCATAAAGCACCTGCTGATCATAAAGCACCTGCTGGTCATAAAGCACCTGCTGGTCATAAAGCACCTGCTGGTCATAAAGCACCTGCTGGTCATAAAGCTCCACCTGCTGGTCATAAAGCACCTGCTGGTCATAAAGCTCCACCTGCTGGTCATAAAGCTCCTGCTGGTCATAAAGCTCCACCTGCTGGTCATAAAGCACCTGCTGGTCATAAAGCTCCACCTGCTGGTCATAAAGCACCTGCTGGTCATAAAGCTCCTGCTGGTCATAAAGCTCCACCTGCTGGTCATAAAGCACCTGCTGGTCATAAAGCACCTGCTGGTCATAAAGCTCCACCTGCTGGTCATAAAGCACCACCTGCTGGTCATAAAGCACCTGCTGGTCATAAAGCACCTGCTGGTCATAAAGCTCCACCTGCTGGTCATAAAGCACCTGCTGGTCATAAAGCTCCACCTGCTGGTCATAAAGCACCTGCTGGTCATAAAGCTCCACCTGCTGGTCATAAAGCACCTGCTGGTCATAAAGCACCTGCTGGTCATAAAGCACCTGCTGGTCATAAAGCTCCACCTGCTGGTCATAAAGCTCCACCTGCTGGTCATAAAGCTCCTGCTGGTCATAAAGCACCTGCTGGTCATAAAGCACCACCTGCTGGTCATAAAGCTCCTGCTGGTCATAAAGCTCCTGCTGGTCATAAAGCACCACCTGCTGGTCATAAAGCACCTGCTGGTCATAAAGCTCCACCTGCTGGTCATAAAGCACCTGCTGGTCATAAAGCTCCACCTGCTGGTCATAAAGCACCTGCTGGTCATAAAGCACCTGCTGGTCATAAAGCACCTGCTGGTCATAAAGCTCCTGCTGGTCACAAAGCACCTGCTGGTCATAAAGCTCCTGCTGGTCATAAAGCTCCTGCTGGTCATAAAGCTCCACCTGCTGGTCATAAAGCACCTGCTGGTCACAAAGCTCCACCTGCTGGTTATAAAGCACCACCTGCTGGTCATAAAGCACCTGCTGGTCATAAAGCTCCACCTGCTGGTCATAAAGCTCCACCTGCTGGTTATAAAGCACCACCTGCTGGTCATAAAGCACCTGCTGGTCACAAAGCTCCACCTGCTGGTTATAAAGCACCACCTGCTGGTCATAAAGCTCCTGCTGGTCATAAAGCGCCACCTGCTGGTCATAAAGCTCCACCTGCTGGTCATAAAGCACCTGCTGGTCTTAAAGCACCTGCTGGTCATAAAGCACCTGCTGGTCATAAAGCACCTGCTGGTCATAAAGCACCTGCTGGTCATAAAGCACCACCTGCTGGTCATAAAGCACCTGCTGGTCATAAAGCGCCACCTGCTGGTCATAAAGCACCTGCTGGTCATAAAGCACCTGCTGGTCATAAAGCGCCACCTGCTGGTCACAAAGCGCCACCTGCTGGTCATAAAGCACCTGCTGGTCATAAAGCTCCACCTGCTGGTCATAAAGCACCTGCTGGTCATAAAGCACCACCTGCTGGTCATAAAGCACCTGCTGGTCATAAAGCACCTGCTGGTCATAAAGCACCTGCTGGTCATAAAGCACCACCTGCTGGTCATAAAGCTCCTGCTGGTCATAAAGCACCTGCTGGTCATAAAGCACCACCTGCTGGTCATAAAGCTCCTGCTGGTCATAAAGCACCTGCTGGTCATAAAGCACCACCTGCTGGTCATAAAGCACCTGCTGGTCATAAAGCACCTGCTGGTCATAAAGCACCTGCTGGTCATAAAGCACCCGCTGGTCATAAAGCACCTGCTGGTCATAAAGCACCTGCTGCAAAAAATATTGCAATGGCAACGCCGTCCTCCATATTGGATGTCGGCCATTTTGGATGAAAGCCCCTGAAGTGAGAATCCTCCAGGGCCGATGTGAGGAAATAATCTTTAAAACCGTCCTCACGAAAATGTTTCTGTCGTTACTGAGAGCGCGTCAGCGCCCCCTGGGGAAGGAACTCAATCCCTGCAGTCAGCGAGAACGTTCCACTAAAAAACATCACGACAGCGATAATACTGAAATCTAAGACTGAGGGACACAAACAGCGCCCCCTGGCTTTGGGCAGATATTCATTTGTCTGTGATATTTGCCTGTGATATTGTGATACTTGTCTGTGATACTTGTCTGTGATACTTGTCTGTGATACTTGTCTGTGATATTTGTCTGTGATATTTGTCTGTGATATTGTGATACTTGTCTGTGATACTTGTCTGTGATACTTGTCTGTGATACTTGTCTGTGATACTTGTCTGTGATACTTGTCTGTGATATTTGCCTGTGATATTGTGATACTTGTCTGTGATACTTGTCTGTGATACTTGTCTGTGATACTTGTCTGTGATATTTGTCTGTGATATTTGTCTGTGATATTGTGATACTTGTCTGTGATATTTGTCTGTGATATTTGTCTGTGATATTTGTCTGTGATATTTGTCTGTGATATTTGTTTGTTTGTTTACTTTATTGTCCCCGTAGGGAAATTCGTCCGCTGCATTTAACCCGTCCTTCGATGCCGACCCGTAAGGAGCAGTGGTCGACGGCCGTGCCGCGCTCGGGGACCCGTCTCCATGATGAGGAGCCAGGCTGATGGTCAGAATCACCTGGCAGGAGGATTCACCTATTGCGCATGTTTTTAGTGGTAGGGGAAACCGGAGTACCCGGAGGAAACCAACGCAGACACGGGGAGAACATGCAAACTCCACACAGAAAGGCCCCGTCCTGGTGGGAATCAAACCCGGGACCTTCTAGCTGTGAAGCGGAGGCGCTAACCGCTGCCTATTTGTCTGTGATATTGTGATATTTGTCTGTGATATTGTGACATTTGTGATATTTCTCTGTGATATTTGTCTGTGATATTGTGATATTTGTCTGTGATATTTGTCTGTGATATTGTGATATTTGTCTGTGATATTGTGATATTTGTCTGTGATATTGTGATATTTGTGATATTTGTCTGTGATATTGTGATATTGTCTGTGATATTTGTCTGTGATATTTGTGATATTTCTCTGTGATATTGTGATATTTGTGATATTTGTCTGTGATATTGTGATATTGTCTGATATTGTGATATTTGTCTGTGACATTTGTGATATTTCTCTGTGATATTGTGACATTTGTGATATTGTCTGTGATATTGTGATATTTGTGATATTTGTCTGTGATATTGTGATATTGTCTGATATTGTGATATTTGTCTGTGATATTGTGATATTGTGATATTGTCTGTGATATTGTGACATTTGTGATATTGTCTGTGATATTGTGATATTTGTCTGTGATATTTGTCTGTGATATTGTGATATTTGTGATATTTGTCTGTGATATTGTGATATTTGTCTGTGATATTTGTCTGTGATATTGTGATATTTGTGATATTTGTCTGTGATATTGCGACATTTGTGATATTGTCTGTGATATTGTGATATTTGTCTGTGATATTGTGATATTTGTCTGTGATATTGTGATATTTGTGATATTTGTTTGTGATATTTGTCTGTGATATTGCGACATTTGTGATATTGTCTGTGATATTTGTCTATGATATTGTGACATTTGTGATATTGTGATATTGTGATATTTGTCTGTGATATTGTGACATTTGTGATATTTGTGATATTTGTCTGTGATATTGTGATATTGTCTGTGATATTTGTCTATGATATTGTGATATTGTGATATTGTCTGTGATATTGTGATATTGTCTGATATTTGTCTATGATATTGTGATATTGTGATATTGTCTGTGATATTGTGATATTGTCTGTGATATTTGTCTGTGATATTGTGATATTGTCTGTGATATTGTGATATTGTGATATTGTGATATTGTCTGTGATATTGTCAGTGATATTGTGATATTGTGATATTGTCTGTGATATTGTGATATTGTGATATTGTCTGTGATATTGTGATATTGTGATATTGTCTGTGATATTGTCAGTGATATTGTGATATTGTGATATTGTGATATTGTCTGTGATATTGTCAGTGATATTGTGATATTGTGATATTGTCTGTGATATTGTGATATTGTGATATTGTCTGTGATATTGTGATATTGTCTGTGATATTGTGATATTGTGATATTTGTCTGTGATATTGTGATATTGTGATATTGTGATATTGTGATATTGTCTGTGATATTGTGATATTGTGATATTGTGATATTGTGATATTGTCTGTGATATTGTGATATTGTGATATTGTGATATTGTGATATTGTGATATTGTCTATGATATTGTGATATTGTGATATTGTGATATTGTGATATTATCTGCATCTCAGTCCGGGCGCCGCTTTTATCCGAGTGCATCGACTCCCGGCTGTTCCGGCTGTTCCGGCCTGGGCTCTGAGCGCAGCATCGATCGGCCGCTGATGGAGGTCACTGTGTGCCCTGTTTTCTGTGCCAGGCCCCCGGCGCCTCACGCAGCCGCCCCAGGGCCCCAGGGCTCCAGGGCTGGGGGGGCTGGGGGGGCACAGGGGGGGCACAGGGGGGGCACAGGGGGGGCTCCCGTGGATGGTGGGAAACATAATGTCCTCGGTTTGTGAAGCTGCTCCAATAAAAACATCACTCGTCACATTTACACTGATTTAAACAAGAACAAATGAGTCAAACGTGTCGGTCTGAACACACGAGGTTCTGTCCTGCACTGTAGCGCTAGACAAGTCTGATGTATTATTATTATGATTATTATGATTATTATTATTATTATGATTATTATTATTATTATTCTGTCCACAACTCCCCTACAGGATCTCACTTCCATCTGAGAAACTTCCCTCATTCATCACATTTATCACAAACATCCAGATCATGTGATTCTGAGTCAAAGCTTCATGTTTGTTAAACGTCTCTCGTCTGTCCCTCCGTGTCCCTCCGTGTCCCCCCCCCCACACACACACTCTTGTCCCGCCGTGTGTCCCCCCCACGAGCCGCCGTTTCAGGCGTCAGTGCGCGCGCTGCGACGGGGCGACACTTTGGCGCAGTGGGTCAAAATGCGCGTAAAGCCTCGTGTCTCCAAACACGTTCCTGTTTCCCCGCAGCGGCTGATCGACTCGTTTAGGAACCGATACGTCAATGTCCCGGATCGATATCGGGGTTCGTCGAAGGAAAATGAAACTAAATGGATGCTCGGGACAGATGTGCGGGACAGATGTTCACACAGAGTCTGGACCACGGACGGATCGATCCGGTCCGTCTCCCGCGCCCAGATGTTTGTAATTGGCTCCTGGACCCCGCGCGTGCCCGGCGCTCGGTCGCTCTCCTGCTCTTTCTAATTGAACACGGCGTCGGTACGAACGAGCCGCCGTCCCGTAACGCGCCGGGAGGAACCGGGGGGGGAGTTTGCGGAGTGACACCGAACATCCCGCGCGCGCACACTCACCGATCTGCACGCTGCTCGGGAACGCCGCCTCCGCCAGAGCCCAGGCGCAGGAGCAGAATGTCACCGCCCGCAACAGCCAGTCCCCGTCTCCTCTGCCGCGCGCGGTAATCCTCATGTTGACGCGCGGACCGGGGGGAGAGGAGCGGAGGCTAAACACGGGGAGCCCGCGGAGGAAGCATCCCGGGGAAGAGGCGACACAAAGCGGGGTTCACGACAGATCCATGTCCGGCCGGAAGAAAACCTCCTCCTCCTTCTTCTTCTCCCCGCAGTGTCCGCGCCAGGTCCGCGCCGAGTCCGCTCTGTGCGCAGCGAGCAGCGGTCACAGCAGCAGCAGCAGCAGCGGTGGTGGAGGGGAGGAGGGGGAGAGGGGGAGAGGGGGGAGAGGAGAGGGGGGAGAGGGGGAGCGGGGGGGAGAGGTGAGGGGGGAGAGGAGAGGGGGAGTCTGCAGACCGGAGCAGCCGCAGTTTCACGCCCCTCCGTTTAAACCGAAACACTTGTGAAACATTCTCCCACTTTAGTTATGATTTATTCATGTTTATGGTTGTTTTGTCACAGAAGAGCAGGAGGTCAAAGGTCCGGACCAGCGCGTGACGTCTCCAGCATTATGTTATTACAGCAAAAACCTGCAGGATGTTGTTTATTTATGTGGATCAGGAGGAGGAGCCTCTGCACCTCAGCCTCACGTCAGAGCCATTTTTATTATTATTATTAATACTATAATTATAATAAAGCAGGTTCTTTCACCAGGGACACACCAGGTCCCTCAGGTTTGGCTCAGGTCTTCAGCCAAGGACTCTTCGAAGTATCCGGGCCGTCCCAACAGCACCGTCTGATGGGTGAGTGCATGAAGGTCTGCCCACAGGACTTCTTTGTGCTCGACCTTTGTCCAGTTATGCTTTTGGTTCTTTCGCTTTAAGGGGAGACACTACAGGCAAAACTCAATTTTTTTTCAGTTTTCAGGTTTTGGGCCAAATCTGTCTCTGAACATATAAACTTTCACCCGGAAACAGAAAACATGCCTAATCTTCACAATAACATGTTTAAATATTGCGCTGATTCAATGTTCCCCCATAGACTTATATGGGAGAATGCAATTTCAAGAGTCTTTTTCTCCAAACACATGTTTCTGTCATTGTGGCGACACTATGTCCACGTCAGTCGGACCTAAAGACTTCACATTTTCCAGCCTCGGACTGAACAATATTTGGAAGATTTTTTCAGAGGGATTTTTTATTATTTAATCCCTTAAGCCCCATTTATTGAGTTTTGAATGTCAAAAAATAAGGTGAAAATTACATTTTTACACATTTTTCCACCAAAAAAACAGCTTATTTTAAAACTAAACAAGAAATCCTGAATCCGCTCTGAGAAAGTCTTGGCAACTCATTCATCAATAAAATGAAACCATAAATCTGACTGTAGCTCTGTTCATTATTCAGATTTCGTCGCCGAAAAAATGGGAAATTTGGGGCATTTTTAGGCATAAAACACCTTGTTCTGATTTGAAAAGATAAAATGACAGAAAACTTGCCATGTATTTTTTTCTCACATTTATGCCAGTGATCGACAGCAAAAGATTCAAATTGATATCTGTAAATTTACATTTTTTTCCCTGTTCACCTGCAGTGTCTCGCTTTAAGCTGGGAGCAGGTTTTGAGCGAGGCAGGTGAGATCTAGTCTTGAAGAGTTAGTTGATTCCTGCGGTTGCGTCGATTTCATGGGATGACAGACCAGACGGGACGACCTTTTCCATCCTGGTCCTCGTTTACGTCGTTCATCTTCTTTCTTTTACTTCTTATATTTATTTTTGTCACATTGCCCGCCCTGTTCGCCATCCGTACTTTAGTTTTCCGGTTGATGTTACCAGTCGGCACCACTAGGAGGCAGGGCTAGGACTTTGCCGACCTTTTGTAACATTATTATTATTATTATCATCATCATCAACTAAAGCCAAACTGGAGAAAATGCAGTAAATAAAAGGTTAAATAATTCATACTAACATTTTCTTCCGCTTTTTCCGGAACTCCTCCTCCAGCTGTTCTGGGGGGACCCACCTCAGAGATATCGTGAGAACATTCACACCTGAGGAAACACTCTGTATCCTCTCTCTGTACCTCTTGGGGGCGTCGGGAGAAGTTCAGGTTTTTGGCTCCAGTTTTTGGCACGAGCTGAACTTCACCGAGCGCGAGCGGGAAACACCTCAAGGACAAAGTGCAGCTTTAAAACAACAAAGTGCAGCTTTAAAACGACAAAGTACAGCTTTAAAACAACAAAGTGCAGCTTTAAAACGACAAAGTGCAGCTTTAAAACGACAAAGTGAAGCTTTAAAACGACAAAGTGCAGCTTTAAAACAACAAAGTGCAGCTTTAAAACGACAAAGTACAGCTTTAAAACGACAAAGTGCAGCTTTAAAACGACAAAGTGAAGCTTTAAAACGACAAAGTGCAGCTTTAAAACAACAAAGTGCAGCTTTAAAACGACAAAGTACAGCTTTAAAACGACAAAGTGCAGCTTTAAAACGACAAAGTGCAGCTTTAAAACGACAAAGTGCAGCTTTAAAACGAGAACAGAGAAAACAACAACAATAATATCGTCATCTCCACTGGAGTCACTCCATAAGAACAATCACTTTACTCCTCACTCCTCACGTTCAGACGGTTCCTCCACCAATAATAAACACTAATAATAAACACTAATAATAAACACTAATAATAAACACTAATAATAAACACTAATAATAAACACTAATAATAAACACTAATAAAAAACACTAATAATAAACACTAGAAATGCAATGGCTGCCTCATTGCGATTGACTGCGGAAATGCGGGAAGCGAATGCAGAAATTGCATAAACTCTTCAAATTGCATAATCAAAATTGCATAAAGTGGTAAAATGCATGAATGGGTTAATTTGCATAAATTATGTAAATTACATAAACGCTTTAAAATGCATTAACTGGTTAAATCCCATAAAGTGGTTACTTTGCATAAATTATTATTATTGCATAAACGTTTAAATTCCATAAACTGGTCAAACTGTTGAAATGGCCTCAGTGCTTGATTGGCAGAAGCACAAATGGCTGAAAGGCGGAGTTTCCCCATTGGCTGGATTCCCCCATACACACCAATGCAAACATTTCAAACTCTCGTATAAAAAACTGGAAATCTGCAGAAGGACAATTTTTTCTCAAAACCCACAAGTTGCAGAAGCTGAACATGCACAAAGTGCAGAAATTGCAGAAAATGCAGAAAAAAGTGCAGAAAAGCATGGATTTGCGGCAGCCCCATTATAAGTCAATGGGAAAAATCTCCGACATTTTGGCCGATTGCGGAAAAACCGTAAGTTGCAGAAGTCCCAAAAGTAACAGCACCTTCTCCTCAACATGAGGAACAAAAGTAACAGCACCTTCTCCTCAACATGAGGAACTAAAGTAACAGCACCTTCTCCTCAACATGAGGAACTAAAGTAACAGCACCTTCTCCTCAACATGAGGAACTAAAGTAACAGCACCTTCTCCTCAACATGAGGAACTAAAGTAACAGCACCTTCTCCTCAACATGAGGAACTAAAGTAACAGCACCTTCTCCTCAACATGAGGAACTAAAGTAACAGCACCTTCTCCTCAACATGAGGAACAAAAGTAACAGCACCTTCTCCTCAACATGAGGAACAAAAGTAACAGCACCTTCTCCTCAACATGAGGAACAAAAGTAACAGCACCTTCTCCTCAACATGAGGAACAAAAGTAACAGCACCTTCTCCTCAACATGAGGAACAAAAGTAACAGCACCTTCTCCTCAACATGCGGAACTAAAGTAACAGCACCTTCTCCTCAACATGAGGAACTAAAGTAACAGCACCTTCTCCTCAACATGCGGAACAAAAGTAACAGCACCTTCTCCTCAACATGAGGAACAAAAGTAACATCACCTTCTCCTCAACATGAGGAACTAAAGTAACAGCACCTTCTCCTCAACATGAGGAACAAAAGTAACAGCACCTTCTCCTCAACATGCGGAACAAAAGTAACAGCACCTTCTCCTCAACATGCGGAACTAAAGTAACAGCACCTTCTCCTCAACATGAGGAACTAAAGTAACAGCACCTTCTCCTCAACATGAGGAACAAAAGTAACAGCACCTTCTCCTCAACATGAGGAACAAAAGTAACAGCACCTTCTCCTCAACATGAGGAACAAAAGTAACAGCACCTTCTCCTCAACATGCGGAACAAAAGTAACAGCACCTTCTCCTCAACATGAGGAACTAAAGTAACAGCACCTTCTCCTCAACATGAGGAACTAAAGTAACAGCACCTTCTCCTCAACATGCGGAACTAAAGTAACAGCACCTTCTCCTCAACATGAGGAACTAAAGTAACAGCACCTTCTCCTCAACATGAGGAACTAAAGTAACAGCACCTTCTCCTCAACATGCGGAACTAAAGTAACAGCACCTTCTCCTCAACATGAGGAACTAAAGTAACAGCACCTTCTCCTCAACATGAGGAACTAAAGTAACAGCACCTTCTCCTCAACATGAGGAACTAAAGTAACAGCACCTTCTCCTCAACATGCGGAACTAAAGTAACAGCACCTTCTCCTCAACATGAGGAACTAAAGTAACAGCACCTTCTCCTCAACATGCGGAACTAAAGTAACAGCACCTTCTCCTCAACATGCGGAACAAAAGTAACAGCACCTTCTCCTCAACATGCGGAACTAAAGTAACAGCACCTTCTCCTCAACATGAGGAACTAAAGTAACATCACCTTCTCCTCAACATGAGGAACAAAAGTAACAGCACCTTCTCCTCAACATGAGGAACTAAAGTAACAGCACCTTCTCCTCAACATGAGGAACAAAAGTAACAGCACCTTCTCCTCAACATGAGGAACAAAAGTAACAGCACCTTCTCCTCAACATGAGGAACAAAAGTAACAGCACCTTCTCCTCAACATGAGGAACAAAAGTAACAGCACCTTCTCCTCAACATGAGGAACTAAAGTAACATCACCTTCTCCTCAACATGAGGAACAAAAGTAACAGCACCTTCTCCTCAACATGAGGAACTAAAGTAACAGCACCTTCTCCTCAACATGAGGAACAAAAGTAACAGCACCTTCTCCTCAACATGAGGAACAAAAGTAACAGCACCTTCTCCTCAACATGAGGAACAAAAGTAACAGCACCTTCTCCTCAACATGAGGAACAAAAGTAACAGCACCTTCTCCTCAACATGCGGAACAAAAGTAACAGCACGTTCTCCTCAACATGCGGAACTAAAGTAACAGCACCTTCTCCTCAACATGAGGAACTAAAGTAACAGCACCTTCTCCTCAACATGAGGAACAAAAGTAACAGCACCTTCTCCTCAACATGAGGAACTAAAGTAACAGCACCTTCTCCTCAACATGCGGAACAAAAGTAACAGCACCTTCTCCTCAACATGAGGAACAAAAGTAACAGCACCTTCTCCTCAACATGAGGAACTAAAGTAACATCACCTTCTCCTCAACATGAGGAACTAAAGTAACAGCACCTTCTCCTCAACATGTGGAACAAAAGTAACAGCACCTTCTCCTCAACATGAGGAACTAAAGTAACAGCACCTTCTCCTCAACATGCGGAACAAAAGTAACAGCACCTTCTCCTCAACATGAGGAACTAAAGTAACAGCACCTTCTCCTCAACATGAGGAACTAAAGTAACAGCACCTTCTCCTCAACATGAGGAACTAAAGTAACAGCACCTTCTCCTCAACATGAGGAACAAAAGTAACAGCACCTTCTCCTCAACATGAGGAACAAAAGTAACAGCACCTTCTCCTCAACATGAGGAACTAAAGTAACAGCACCTTCTCCTCAACATGAGGAACTAAAGTAACAGCACCTTCTCCTCAACATGCGGAACAAAAGTAACAGCACCTTCTCCTCAACATGAGGAACTAAAGTAACAGCACCTTCTCCTCAACATGAGGAACAAAAGTAACAGCACCTTCTCCTCAACATGAGGAACGTTTTGATGCATAACTTGCATAAATTGCACAAAGCATGAAGGTGCTGAAAGCTGGAGAAAATCGGGGAAAAGATGGAAGAGGAATAATAATAAAGAACATGAAAACCAATAATTGACTGCGGAAGAATTCAGTCAATCAATTAATAATGATCACACTCAGTTATCCTGAAACAGGAAACACTGAGGACTGGACTGATTCCTCCAGTCCTCCAGGGGGCGATGTTCACATTTGTGTTTAGTTTAGATTCCTCCTTTACGATGTTTATTCTCTGATGTTTTGTCGCTTTTGATTTTTCCAGGAAGTGACAGCGTGGAAGATTTTTTATTTTTACATTTTTGGAACAGTTTAATGGGCCGTATGCACAGTGACCCCACGTGATTCCGCCTGGACAGTCAGCCAGACGCTGTCCTTCCTGTCCGTGATCTCTTCCCATTAAACATGAGCAGGTCCCACAGAAATGAAGCCATAGCTTAAGATCTGGTAAAGGACAGAGAGTAAAAGCTCAGATGTGACGGAGCAGGTTAGAAAATATTACATGAGACGCAACGACTTCACTGGAGGAAACTCCGTGTTCATAACGTGGATGTTTTTGTCTTGAGGCTAATGCGGCTAACGCGGCTAACGCGGCTAACGCGGCTAACGCGGCTAACACTAAATAAAAAATAAAACTAGCGCAAAGTTTAGAACGAGCCTGCGCTAAAAGAATCGTCCTGTTAGTTTAAATAATATTTACTTGTTTACATGTTATATTATCATTTTTAACACTAGCCTTTAGCTCTAAGATAAAGCTCCGCCCCTTACGAGCGCTGGCGTTTCCTTTGGGGCAGATTCACAGAGAACATGATGTTTGTAACACGTTTCTGTGACTCCATCAGTAACTCGTCCTTAACCAGATCCTGAGCTTCTCTTTATTTCTGTGGAACCTGCTAATTGTGAACGTAACCGACCAGCGACAGGAAGTGCTGCGTCTGTGACTGTCCAGGAAGACGTCACGTGGGGAAACAGTGCATAAGCCTATTATTTTTTCTATATATATATACTGTATGTTTTGAATTTTTGGGGAAATGTAGATTTTCTTTCACTTTTTAAATGTTTTTAACATTATGGAAAACCTTTTAAAAAGTTTGGAACAGTTTTTATTTATTTATTTTTTTGCCATAAAAAAAATGATTTAAACTTTTGGGGATTTTTCAACCTCTTAACTCCCGCCTGAACTGAGAGGGTCTGTTTCCTCACGTCATCACATTTTTTTTCAATCATTTTTTTTGTCAATTTTTTTGTTAAATTTTTATAATTTTTTTTGCAACATTTTGTCACATTTTTTGTCATTTTTCTGTCATTTTTTGTCAATTTTTCATAAATTTTTTGTAATTTTTTTGTATTTTTTTGTCACATTTTTATCATATTTTTTGTCATTTTTTGTCACATTTTGTAACATTTTGTTCATTTTTTTGTTCATTATTTTGTCAATTTCTTGTGACATTTTTGTGACATTTTTGCCACTTTTTCATCAATTTTTCGTCACATTTTTGTCACATTTTCATCATTGTTTTCGTCTCAGTTTTGTTGCTATTTTCACACCTTTTTTCCAGAAGCTTTTGGATTGGGGTAAAGCCAAACTGGAGAAAATGTGCTCGGTTCAGGTGGGAGTTAAGGGGTTAATTTATTTTTTTATTTATTTATTTTGTTGTCATTTTTTTGAAAGTTTTGTAACAGTTTGTAAAACACCCTCCATCACGTGTGTGTGTCTCCTGGTCTTTCACAGACACTCACATGTTTGGTATCCACGTGTAGCAGGAAAGGCTCGTCAGCTTTTCCTCTCGTCGCTGATCCAGGGCGTAAGTTTCCTCATCAGTCCCGCTTCTCCAGACGAGGCGTTCAGGTGCACTCGTGCCCGACTGCGGGTCATTAATGGAGCCGTGATGCGTTCGAGTCTGTGGGAAAAACACAACGCGTCAGTGAAGAGCGGCGCGTCCACCAATCAGAGCGCAGCGCCAGCAGATCGGCCAATCAGGCTCCAGCTGAGAGCGAGGAGACGCCAGACGGAGACTCGGGACGCTCGGCGAGGAAGAGGAGGATGTTCTATAAAGATGAAAATGTTCTTTAATCCTAAATGTTTCTTAACCTCTTAACTCCCGCTTGAACCGAGAGGATCTTTTTCCTCCCGTCATCAGACTGTTTTCCATCATTTTTTTGTTGGGTATTCAACTCATTTTTGTAACTTTGTCATTTTATTGTTATTTTATTTTTTGTCACATTTTTGTCTTTTTTTTTTGGTTAAATTTTTATCACATTGTTGTCATTTTTTGTCAATTTTTTGTCAATTTTTCATAAATTTTTCATAAATTTACATTTAAATTTATTTATTTTTTTAGTCAAATTTTTATCAAATTTTTGTCATTTTTTTGTCATTTTTTGTCAATTTCTTGTGACATTTTTGGGGCCTTTTTAGCCACTTTTTCATCAATTTTTCGTCACTTTTTTGTCACCTCCGAGGAACTGCTCTTTTCAAAAAAGCAAAAGCTAAAAAGAATAAAAAGAGTCGTTGTGTTTCTGTAAGAGGAGTTAATCTGTGGAACGACCTGGAATATCAGTTAAAACTGTCCCAAACAGTCAAAACTTTCAAAAAGTTGTTTAAAGCTGCTAAAATTCAAGAATATATAAGCTTAGGATGAATAAAGCAAGAAAAATAAATACAAAATAATAATGACATGATTTAGTTTCAACTAAATTAACTTAAAACAAATGTGTGTATATATATTTTATACATATTTGTTGGAATATTGAAATGTATGTGACTAACTCCAGATACATGCTTATTTCTCTTCTGTTTAACACTTGATATTGTTCATTATTAATGTTTGTGTTTTTGTTTTTCTCTCGTGGAAGTCTGTAAACTGGGTTCGGGCGTTATAAGTTTTCACTTCAGCCTAAACCCTTTCGGTCGTGTTGTTCACAAAGAATTGGAAATGTTTTTTACGTTTAAAGGAATGAATGAACTGACCGAATAAACTACTACTACATTTCCATCATTGTTTTCGTCTCAGTTTTGTTGCTATTTTCTCACCTTTTTTCCAGAAGCTTTTGGATTGGGGTAAAGCCAAACTGGAGAAAATGTGCTCGGTTCAGGCGGGAGTTAAGGGGTTAAAGCTGAAAATGTTCTTTTCTATAAAGCTGTTGTTCCACATCATTGTGCAAATCATATTTTACTGCCATAAAGATAAAAAGTTAAAACTACTGAAAAAGACGTTCCACTTTATTAAGCAGATCATTATTTTCAAGCAATCAGGGAAAGAAAAAGGATCTGCTGCTGATGGAAAGAGTGAAATAGTTGAATGTCTTGGTCTAAGTGTGAAAACCTTCGATATTTCAGGAAAGATGAAGCTTAATCATCGAACAGAGACTCACAGGAGGGTCCCGGGTTCGACTCCTGCACTGTGCGGCTCCTCCTGCAGCGCCCCCTGCTGACGGGCCGACAGCATGACGGAGCTTTGAACCAAAAAAAAAACAAAGAGATTTTTAAGGTTAAAGGGACTAAACAGAGTGAAAAATGTTTAAATGATGTGGTTTCCTCCCCTCTACTCCTCCTCTTCCTCCTCCTCTTCCTCCTCCTCTTCCTCCTCCTCTTCCTCCCCCTCTTCCTCCTCCTCTTCCTCATCTGAAAACTACCAAACTGAACTAAACTTTGTCCTCATGTCTTTGTCACAGTTGTGTCTCATTTTTGCCAAACTGGGGTTTAACCTCTTAACTCCCGCCTGAACCCAGAGCATTTTCTCCAGTTCAGCTTTACCCAAATCCAGTGTAACGCCTCATTTGAAAGCTAAGGTCTACAAAACTTATCTAAATGGATCCTTTTCCTCACGGCATCACTTTTTTTTTTTGATAGTTTTTGTAACTTTTTTGTAATTTTGTTTTTGTCAAATAGTAAATTTTTTGTCACTTTTTGTCACATGTTCAGCATTTTTTGTCAATTTTTTTTCTTTTTTTGTCATTTTTTTGTAAATTTCTTTGTCCTTTTCTGTCAATTTTATTGTGACATTTTTGCCACTTTTTTTTTAATCATGTTTTCATCATTTTTTCGTGACTTTCTGTAATTTTTTTGTCCATTTTTGAGACATTTTTGCCATTTTTTCAATTTTTTGTCAAATCAAGTTTTCTCACTTTTTGTCACATGTTCATCATTTTTTCATCATTTTTTTTATCATTTTTTTGTCAATTTTTTTGTCATTTTTTGTAAAAACCTTTGGCCTTTTTTGTCAATTGTTTGTGACATTTTTGCCACTTTTTCATCATTTTTTCATCATAGTCTAGTTTTTTAAAAGTTCCTTCAGCTCCTGCCCCAAACTTGAAGCAGGCCTGACTCCGGACAAAAGGACGCCGGGACAACTCAACTGTATTTACCAAATGTGTGTTTAATCTTTCTTTTGGTTGAGGAGCAGGTTGATACTTACAACAGACAGAGATACATCACATGAGGCTTAACAATTACTTCTTGAACCAGTTTTGTTTTTAGTTTTGGGGTTTTTAAATTTAAATCACACATGTTACCACATCATGGTTAATATCTAACACTTTTAACACAAGTATTTTGAGCAAAAAAGGTTTTGTATTTTAACTTAGGCTTTAACCACATACTTCATATTTTTACTCAACTAAGGTTTTTTACACCATAAACATCAAATAACACAACTGTGGGTGAAACACTGGTGAGGTGATATTGTCCGTGATTATTATGCATACCAGTAGTCTTTGGTAGGAGTGTTGGGCTGAAGGTCTTTGGCTCAATCCGAAACCATCAAATTGTCTCCTCTAAGCTCTAACACCAGCATCTAACTCCTGAACCTTCATGGGTCGACTGTGGCAGTGGCTTATGGGATGGCACATAGCTCCTAATCACCGGTTAGTTAGCATCAGAGGTCCCTATGCTAAAGTGGCTATGATAGTTAGCACCAGAGGTCCCTATGCTAAAGTGGCTATGATAGTTAGCATCAGAGGTCCCTATGCTAAAGTGGCTATGATAGTTAGCATCAGAGGTCCCTATGCTAAAGTGGCTATGATAGTTAGCACCAGAGGTCCCATGCTAAAGTGGCTATGATAGTTAGCATCAGAGGTCCCTATGCTAAAGTGGCTATGATAGTTAGCATCAGAGGTCCCTATGCTAAAGTGGCTATGATAGTTAGCATCAGAGGTCCCTATGCTAAAGTGGCTATGATAGTTAGCATCAGAGGTCCCTATGCTAAAGTGGCTATGATAGTTAGCACCAGAGGTCCCTATGCTAAAGTGGCTATGATAGTTAACACCAGAGGTCCCTATGCTAAAGTGGCCATGATAGTTAGCGCCAGAGGTCCCTATGCTAAAGTGGCTATGATAGTTAACACCAGAGGTCCCTATGCTAAAGTGGCTATGATAGTTAGCATCAGTGGTCCCTATGCTAAAGTGGCTATGATAGTTAGCACCAGAGGTCCCTATGCTAAAGTGGCTATGATAGTTAGCACCAGAGGTCCCTATGCTAAAGTGGCTATGATAGTTAACACCAGAGGTCCCTATGCTAAAGTGGCCATGATAGTTAGCGCCAGAGGTCCCTATGCTAAAGTGGCTATGATAGTTAACACCAGAGGTCCCTATGCTAAAGTGGCTATGATAGTTAGCATCAGTGGTCCCTATGCTAAAGTGGCTATGATAGTTAGCACCAGAGGTCCCTATGCTAAAGTGGCTATGATAGTTAACACCAGAGGTCCCTATGCTAAAGTGGCTATGATAGTTAGCATCAAGGCTCCTTTTCCTAACTCCTTCCTAACTGACTTACCAATTCGGAGGCAACTTGCCATGGCGGACGCTGACGCACGTCCGGTTTGGCGTAAGAGCTCTTAGCAATCTGCCCGTTTCGGACGCAGCCTATGTCTGTGTGTGTTGGATGAACAATGGGAGTGTGCAGGTGGCTCTGATTGCAGGCATGAGCAGGAGGAGGAGAAGGAGCGCTTGTTTGGGTGTTGGATGTATCCTGGTCGGGTGGGCAGTGCACAAGCCATGACTTTGGAGCTTTGTCTTTATTCTTTTTCTGCTTGGACTCGACGATCATTTTTTGTCAATTTTTTGTATTTTTTTTTCCCTTTTTTGGTCAATTTTATTGTGACATTTTTTTTGCCACTTTTTCATCATTTTTTCATCATTTTTTCGTCACTTTCTGTAATTTTTTCGTAAATTTTGTGACATTTTTGTCGCAAGTTTTCTCACTTTTTTGTCACATTTTTGTCATTTTTATGTCATTTTTACGTCTTTTTTTCATCCATATTTCGTCAGTTTTTCGTCACATTTCCATCATTGTTTTCGTCAATTTTTTTATCAAATTTTTGTCACATTTTTCTAGTTTTTTGGTCATTTTTTGTCACATTTCTGTAATTTTTTTGTCCATTTTTTTGGTCAAATTTTTGTCTTTTTTTCGTCACCTTTTCGTCATTGTTTTCGTCTCAGTTTTGTTGCTATTTTCTCACCTTTTTTCCAGAAGCTTTTGGATTGGGGTAAAGCCAAACTGGAGAAAATGTGCTCGGTTCAGGCGGGAGTTAAGGGGTTAAACATTATTTTTACTGATATTTATGTCCCGTTTCTCCTTCACATTTCCATATTTCCTCCTTGTTTGGTCTGAAGCGTCATGAATGAGGACGGTGTGTTTAATGTGGGGTCTGCAGATGCCGTCCCCTCACTGCCGCCCCCTGCTGGCCGCGCTCTCGGCCCTGTTTAATATTCCACACGGCTCTCGCTGCGTCACAAACCTATGGATTTTCATTCGGGCGTGCGGCGCCGAGATAAGCAGCTCTTTAGAAACGCGGTAATGACGTCTTTAACGAGAGGAAAACCAGCGCGGCTCCTTCAGGAGGAGGAGAGGAGGAGGAGAGAAGGAGGAGGAGAGGAGGAGGAGGAGGAGAGGAGGAGGATGAGGAGAGGAGGAGGAGAGAAGGAGGAGGAGGAGGAGAGGAGGAGGAGAAGAGGAGGAGGAGGAGGAGGAGGAGGAGGAGAGAAGGAGGAGGAGAGGAGGAGGAGGAGAAGAGGAGGAGGAGGAGGAGAAGAGGAGGAGGAGGAGGAGGAGGAGGAGGAGAAGAAGAGAAGGAGGAGGAGAGGAGAAGAAGAGAAGGAGGAGAAGAAGAGAAGAAGGAGAAGAAGAGAAGAAGAGAAGGAAGAGAAGGAGCAGAAGAGAAGGAGGAGGAGAAGAAGAGAAGGAGGAGGAGAAGAGAAGAAGAGAAGGAGAAGAGAAGGAGAAGAGAAGGAGGAGAAGAAGAGGAGGAGGAGGAGAAGAAGAAGAGGAGGAGGAGGAGGAGAGGAGGAGGAGAAGAAGAGAAGGAGTAGAAGAAGAGGAGGAGGAGAAGAGGAGGAGGAGGAGAGAAGGAGAAGAGAAGGAGGAGGAGAAGAAGAAGAGAAGGAGGAGAAGAGAAGCAGGAGGAGAAGAGAAGGAGGAGAAGAGGAGGAGGAGGAGAGAAGGAGGAGGAGAGGAGGAGAAGGAGAAGAGAAGGAGGAGAAGAAGAGGAGGAGGAGGAGAGGAGGAGGAGAGGAGGAGAGAAGGAGGAGAGGAGGAGGAGAGAAGGAGGAGGAGGAGAAGAGAAGGAGGAGAAGAGGAGGAGGAGGAGAGAAGGAGAAGAGAAGGAGGAGGAGAAGAAGAGAAGGAGGAGAAGAGAAGGAGGAGGAGAGAAGGAGGAGGAGAGAAGGAGGAGAAGAGAAGAGGAGGAGGAGAGAAGGAGAAGAGAAGGAGGAGGAGAAGAAGAAGAGAAGGAGGAGAAGAGAAGGAGGAGGAGAAGAGAAGGAGGAGAAGAGGAGGAGGAGGAGAGAAGGAGAAGAGAAGGAGGAGGAGAAGAAGAGAAGGAGGAGAAGAGAAGGAGGAGGAGAGAAGGAGGAGGAGAAGAGGAGGAGGAGGAGAGAAGGAGAAGAGAAGGAGGAGGAGAAGAGGAAGAGAAGGAGGAGAAGAGAAGGAGGAGGAGAAGAGAAGGAGGAGAAGAGGAGGAGGAGGAGAGAAGGAGAAGAGAAGGAGGAGGAGAAGAAGAAGAGGAGGAGGAGGAGGAGAGGAGGAGGAGAGAAGGAGGAGAAGAAGAGAAGGAGGAGAAGAAGAGGAGGAGGAGAAGAGAAGGAGGAGGAGAAGAGAAGGAGGAGAAGAGGAGGAGGAGGAGAGAAGGAGGAGGAGAAGAGAAGGAGGAGGAGAAGAGAAGGAGGAGAAGAGGAGGAGGAGAAGAGAAGGAGGAGGAGAAGAGAAGGAGGAGGAGAAGAGAAGGAGGAGAAGAGGAGGAGGAGGAGAGAAGGAGAAGAGAAGGAGGAGGAGAAGAAGAAGAGAAGGAGGAGAAGAGAAGGAGGAGGAGAAGAGAAGGAGGAGAAGAGGAGGAGGAGGAGGAGGAGAAGAAGAAGAGGAGGAGGAGGAGGAGAGGAGGAGGAGGAGAGGAGGAGGAGAAGAGGAGGAGGAGAAGAAGAGAAGGAGAAGAAGAGAAGGAGGAGGAGAAGAGAAGGAGAAGAAGAGAAGCAGAAGAAGAGAAGGAGGAGAAGAGAAGGAGGAGAAGAAGAGGAGGAGGAGAAGAGAAGGAGGAGAAGACGAGAAGGAGGAGAAGAAGTAGAGAAGGAGAAGAAGAGAAGAAGAAGAGAAGAAGAGGAGGAGGAGAAGAGAAGGAGGAGAAGAGGAGGAGGAGAAGAGAAGGAGGAGAAGAAGAAGAGAAGGAGGAGAAGAGGAGGAGAAGAGAAGGAGGAGAAGAGAAGGAGGAGGAGAAGAGAAGGAGGAGAAGAAGAAGAGAAGGAGGAGAAGAAGAGGAGAAGAGAAGGAGGAGAAGAGAAGGAGGAGGAGAAGAGAAGGAGGAGAAGAAGAGGAGGAGAAGAGAAGGAGGAGAAGAGGAGGAGGAGGAGAGAAGGAGAAGAGAAGGAGGAGGAGAAGAAGAGGAGGAGGAGGAGGAGAGGAGGAGGAGAAGAGGAGGAGAAGAAGAGAAGGAGGAGAAGAAGAGGAGGAGGAGAGAAGGAGGAGAAGAGGAGGAGAAGAAGAGAAGGAGGAGAAGAAGAGGAGGAGGAGGAGAGAAGGAGGAGGAGAAGAGAAGGAGGAGAAGAGGAGGAGGAGGAGAGAAGGAGGAGGAGAAGAGAAGGAGGAGGAGAAGAGAAGGAGGAGAAGAGGAGGAGGAGAAGAGAAGGAGGAGGAGAAGAGAGGAGGAGAAGAGGAGGAGGAGGAGAGAAGGAGAAGAGAAGGAGGAGAAGAAGAAGAGAAGGAGGAGAAGAGAAGGAGGAGGAGAAGAGAAGGAGGAGAAGAGGAGGAGGAGGAGAAGAAGAGGAGGAGGAGGAGGAGAGGAGGAGGAGGAGAGGAGGAGGAGAAGAGGAGGAGGAGAAGAAGAGAAGGAGAAGAAGAGAAGGAGGAGGAGAAGAGAAGGAGAAGAAGAGAAGCAGAAGAAGAGAAGGAGGAGAAGAGAAGGAGGAGAAGAAGAGGAGGAGGAGAAGAGAAGGAGGAGAAGAAGAGAAGGAGGAGAAGAAGTAGAGAAGGAGAAGAAGAGAAGAAGAAGAAGAGAAGAGGAGGAGGAGAAGAGAAGGAGGAGAAGAGAAGGAGGAGAAGAGGAGGAGAAGAGAAGGAGGAGAAGAGAAGGAGGAGGAGAAGAGAAGGAGGAGAAGAAGAGGAGGAGGAGAAGAGGAGGAGAAGAGGAGGAGGAGGAGAGAAGGAGAAGAGGAGAAGAAGAGAAGGAGAAGAAGAGAAGGAGGAGAGGAGGAGGAGGAGAAGAGAAGGAGAAGAAGAAGAGAAGAAGAGAAGGAGAAGAAGAGAAGGAAAAGAGGAGGAGGAGGAGAAGAGAAGAAGAGAAGAGAAGGAGAAGAAGAGAAGGAAAAGAGGAGGAGGAGGAGAAGAGAAGAAGGAGAAGAAGAAGAGAAGGAGGAGAAGAGGAGAAGAAGAGAAGGAGAAGAAGAGAAGGAGAAGAAGAAGAGAAGGAGGAGAAGAGAAGGAGAAGAAGAGAAGGAGAAGAAGAAGAGAAGGAGAAGAAGAGAAGGAGAAGAAGAGAAGGAGGAGAGAAGGAGAAGAGAAGGAGAAGAAGAGAAGCAGAAGAAGAGAAGGAGGAGAAGAGAAGGAGGAGGAGGAGAAGAGAAGGAGGAGAAGAAGAGAAGGAGGAGAAGAGAAGGAGGAGAAGAAGAAGAGAAGGAGGAGAAGAGGAGGAGAAGAGAAGGAGGAGGAGAAGAGAAGGAGGAGAAGAAGAAGTGAAGGAGGAGAAGAGGAGGAGAAGAGAAGGAGGAGAAGAGAAGGAGGAGGAGAAGAGAAGGAGGAGAAGAGGAGGAGAAGAGGAGGAGAAGAGAAGGAGGAGGAGAGAAGGAGAAGAGGAGAAGAAGAGAAGGAGAAGAAGAGAAGGAGGAGAGGAGGAGGAGGAGAAGAGAAGGAGAAGAAGAAGAGAAGGAGGAGAAGATGAGGAGGAGGAGGAGGAGGAGGAGAGAAGGAGAAGAAGAAGAGAAGAAGAGAAGGAGAAGAAGAGAAGGAGAAGAAGAGAAGGAGAAGAAGAAGAGAAGGAGGAGAGAAGGAGAAGAGAAGGAGAAGAGGAGGAGGAGGAGAAGAGAAGAAGGAGAAGAAGAAGAGAAGGAGGAGAAGAGGAGAAGAAGAGAAGGAGAAGAAGAGAAGGAGAAGAAGAGAAGGAGGAGAGAAGGAGAAGGAGAAGAAGAAGAGAAGGAGAAGAAGAGAAGGAGTAGAAGAAGAGAAGCAGGAGAAGAAGAGAAGGAGAAGAAGAAGAGAAGGGGAGAAGAAGAGAAGGAGAAGAGAAGGAGAAGAAAAAGAGAAGGAGGAGAAGAAGAGAAGCAGGAGAAGAAGAGAAGGAGAAGAGAAGGAGAAGAAGAAGAGAAGGAGGAGAAGAGAAGGAGGAGAGAAGGAGAAGAAGAAGAGAAGGAGAAGAAAAAGAGAAGGAGGAGAAGAAGAGAAGCAGGAGAAGAGAAGGGGAAGAAGAAGAGAAGGGGAGAAGAAGAGAAGGAGAAGAGGAGAAGAAAAAGAGAAGGAGGAGAGAAGAGAAGCAGGAGAAGAAGAGAAGGAGAAGAGAAGGAGAAGAAGAAGAGAAGGAGGAGAAGAAGAGAAGGAGGAGAAGAAGAAGAGAAGGAGGAGAAGAAGAGAAGGAGAAGAAGAAGAGAAGGAGAAGAAGAGAAGAAGCAGGAGAAGAAGAGAAGGAGAAGAAAAAGAGAAGGAGGAGAAGAAGAGAAGGAGGAGGAGAAGAGAAGCAGGAGAAGAAGAGAAGGAGAAGAGAAGGAGAAGAAAAAGAGAAGGAGGAGAAGAAGAGAAGCAGGAGAAGAAGAGAAGGAGAAGAGAAGGAGAAGAAGAAGAGAAGGAGGAGAAGAAGAGAAGGAGGAGAAGAAGAAGAGAAGGAGGAGAAGAAGAGAAGGAGAAGAAGAAGAGAAGGAGAAGAAGAGAAGGAGGAGAAGAAGAGAAGAAGCAGGAGAAGAAGAAGAGAAGCAGAAGAGAAGGAGGAGAAGAGAAGGAAGAAAAGAAGAGCAGGAGAAGCAGGAAAGACCTTCTGCTTCAGATGGAAACAGAACATGAGGAAAGTTTGAATCAACACAAAACGAGAAATAAATCTAAAAAGATGAAACAAACCCTGACGAGTCGGTGGAGGAACGATGATGTCATAACCTTTGACCTTTGATCATGTGATCATGTTATTAATGAGGTGAAAGTCGTTACAAATGTTTTAAATCCAGTAAATGTATTGTGTGTATGTAGTTTTTCATCAGGTTTAGTATTTTATGCTTTTTGTTTGTTTTTATCACAGTCGACGGTAAAGCAGGTCTGATGACTGAACGGTCACGGGTTCGAGTCCCTGATCCACAGGTGCAGGACGTCCCATCATATTATCGTTATTACATTATTATATTACATAATGTAATCGTTATTACATGATCTATACACTGTGGGGAAAAAACAGGAAAAATGGGGGGGGGGGGGAACTGGGATCAAATTGACAGAAATAAATATATTTAGAAATATTGGGAAAAAATGTCAATTCTTTTGTCGTCTCTTTTTGAGGGACGTTCATGATTAATCCGTTAATCATGATTAATCCTCTTAATGGATTCATCTGTAACGGCGACGCTGTGATTCAGAGGAAATACTATGAACTACAAAAGCTTTATCTGTGCTGAGGTTAATCATCAGACTTTATTCTCACTGCATCCCCTGAAGTCTGAGGGTGAGGGGGGGTGAGAGGGTGAGGGTGTGTGAGAGGGTGAGAGGGTGTGAGAGGGTCAGGGGGGGGGGGTGAGAGGGTGTGTGAGGGGGGGTGAGGGGATTAAGGGGAAGGGCATCTGGCGTAGACGTCCACATCCCAGTCGTCGTTCATGTAGTCGGGATGAAAGAAACTGACCTCGCGCTCCAGGACCTCCTCAGGCAGGGGGAGGGGGGGGAGGGAGAGAGGAGAGAGGGGGGGGAGAGGGGGGAGGGAGGGGGTGAGGGGGGAGGAGGGGAGAGAGGGGGGGTCCGGGGCGGGGGCGCCCTCTGCAGGTGGAGGAGGGAGCTCAGTCCGTCTGCAGAGTCACATGGTACAAAGTTACTAACCCACAAAACATGTACAATGGAGTCATGTGACCATGTGGGCGGAGTCACTGACCGGTCCTGAGCGAGTGACCTCATCACGGCGGCGAATTCCCGGTCCAGGGCACGGCTCCGGTCCTGCAGATGCTGACGCCGGTTTTCGTACGAGTTCCAGGGGCCCCTCCTCCTGTGGGCGGGGCTCAGGGGGGGGCTCCTCCTCCTGTGGGCGGGGCTCAGGGGGGGGCCCTCCCTCCGCTGGCCCCGGCTCCTCCCCATGGCGGGCAGCATGTCCCGTGGCGTGACGACGGCGCCCGTCCCGGGGCAGATGTAGCCCAGGTAACGGATCGTCCTCCTCTGTCCAGGGCCGTACACAGAGATGGTGCTGGTCACGGGGGGCGGGGCCCGGGGGGGGAACAGCGGGAGACACGCCCACTCTGCCGGCATCTGGCACATCACCAGCCTCACGCCTGTTACCATGGAAACACCACATGTTTGTGAGCACACAGTCACAGGGTCCACTCCTGACCCTGTGGGGGGAGTGGACCCTGTGGCCCTGTGACCCTGTGGGGGGAGTGGACCCTGTGACCCTGGCTGTATCCGAATGTCCACACTATTCCCTATATAGTGAGTATATAGTGGTCACATGTTGTAGGGGTGTCCGAATGTCCAGAGAGAAAAAAGTCATGCACTCGAAATTTCCCACAATGCATCTGGAAAAGTAGTGAGCATCAATGGTCACTAAACGGGTCAATATTTCCCACAATGCACTGGGAGAGTGGGAGAAGAGCCTGACAGAGACAGGTCTGTGAACTAAACACGACTGAAGTAAATCAGATGTTTCAGTCGAGTGTTTGTGTTTCTCATGATTAAACAACAAAAATATAACCGGTTACGGTGAAAAGATGCTAACGTTAGCTGCTAACCTTTAGCTTGCGCTGTTAAATGACCGATAGCTTCATGCTAACGTTAGCTGCTAACCTTTTAGCTTGCGCTGTTAAATGACCGATAGCTTCATCTCGAATAATCCAAGCCATTCAGGTAAAATCCATGTGAAGTAAAAGCGTATCTGACTCATATTTATCATAAATATTCCACTGTCTCTGAGTCTGGTTGGTTTTTATCGCAGAAATACTTTATTCCAGGAGTTTCGCGAACTTTTAGCAGATGTAGTGACTCAATCTGCTGGTGTTCGGACACCGGGCTCTGACCTACTTTCGGGTCTCTGCGCTCACGCTGGGGTGACTTTTTTTTTCCTTTCTTTTTTGTGATGACAGTAACGCCTGTAAAAATGACAAAACAGTCGTTCTGTTTCATAAAATAAACGTTTGTAACAAGAAATAAATTCAGATAAAAAAAAAAAAAAAAACATATCTTCAGCCGCAGCGCGTGACGTCACACAGCGCGGAGAAAGTCGTGTCTTGTGTCCGAATCGCCAACAGAATCGGTGACTATATAGTCGACTATATAGTGCGGCCTATGTAGTGAATGAGAGGTTAGGGGATAGTGTGGACATTCGGATACAGCCCCTGTGTTTCTTACCTTCGTGTAAATCCTGGTCCGGCTTCATGGTCGACTCGTTTCCAGCTCTGGAAAAAACCTCAAACAAACCGACACAAACGACCGGTTTCTACGGCGACGCTTCAGAGGAATGTTTGAAAACAGACGGTCACCTCGGAGACGACCTGCAGGACACACTTTAGCCTCTGATTAATATGTTAGCGCGTTAGCTTTAGCCTTAAACGTCCCAGAGTCTGACGGATCCAGATGTTTCCAGCTGTCGTCCACATTCATGTTCCTGGGCTAGTGCTGCGTTCCAGGTACATTTCCCTCACACTTGAAATGCTTCAGAGTCGCTCGAACTGATAATGACAACTCTCAAACTGGGAAACCTGAGAGAAAGAGTTCAGATGGAGACGGTGACGGCGCCCCCCAGTGGAGACGGCGCCCCCCAGTGGAGACGGCGCCCCCCAGTGGAGACGGCGCCCCCCAGTGGAGACGGCGCCCCCCAGTGGAGACGGCGCCCCCCAGTGGAGGAGCTGCTCATGTTAAACCTGTAATAAAAGCCCTGCCTCACAGCTTCAACATAACCTTCAGTCAAATGTTTTTATTAAATCTGGTTTAAAGAAACTTTCATCAACGTTAGCGTCGCATGAGCTAACTGTTGTAGCATTAGCCGTGTTGCTACGACTTTAAACACCTGGACGCTCCCGTAACAGGAACGCCCCATACATCCATTTTGTCCCTCTTTATCCGGGGGCGGGTCGCCCTCTGACCCTGACGCCCTCTGACCCTGACGTGTCGCCCTCTGATCCTGTCGTGTCGCCCTCTGACCCTGACGCCCTCTGACCCTGACGTGTCGCCCTCTGATCCTGTCGTGTCGCCCTCTGATCCTGACGCCCTCTGACCCTGACGCCCTCTGACCCTGTCGCCCTCTGACCCTGACGCCCTCTGACCCTGACGTGTCGCCCTCTGATCCTGTCGTGTCGCCCTCTGACCCTGACGCCCTCTGACCCTGTCGCCCTCTGATCCTGACGCCCTCTGACCCTGTCGCCCTCTGACCCTGACGTGTCGCCCTCTGATCCTGTCGTGTCGCCCTCTGATCCTGACGCCCTCTGACCCTGACGCCCTCTGACCCTGTCGCCCTCTGACCCTGACGCCCTCTGACCCTGACGTGTCGCCCTCTGATCCTGTCGTGTCGCCCTCTGACCCTGACGCCCTCTGACCCTGTCGCCCTCTGATCCTGACGCCCTCTGACCCTGACGTGTCGCCCTCTGATCCTGTCGTGTCGCCCTCTGATCCTGACGCCCTCTGACCCTGACGCCCTCTGACCCTGTCGCCCTCTGACCCTGACGCCCTCTGACCCTGACGCCCTCTGACCCTGACGGGTCGCCCTCTGACCCTGACGTGTCGCCCTCTGATCCTGTCGTGTCGCCCTCTGACCCTGACGCCCTCTGACCCTGACGTGTCGCCCTCTGATCCTGTCGTGTCGCCCTCTGACCCTGTCGCCCTCTGATCCTGACGCCCTCTGACCCTGACGCCCTCTGACCCTGACGAGTCGCCCTCTGATCCTGTCGTGTCGCCCTCTGACCCTGACGAGTCGCCCTCTGATCCTGTCGTGTCGCCCTCTGATCCTGACGAGTCGCCCTCTGACCCTGACGCCCTCTGACCCTGACGAGTCGCCCTCTGATCCTGTCGTGTCGCCCTCTGACCCTGACGAGTCGCCCTCTGATCCTGTCGTGTCGCCCTCTGATCCTGACGAGTCGCCCTCTGATCCTGTCGTGTCGCCCTCTGACCCTGACGTGTCGCCCTCTGATCCTGTCGTGTCGCCCTCTGATCCTGACGAGTCGCCCTCTGACCCTGACGCCCTCTGACCCTGACGAGTCGCCCTCTGATCCTGTCGTGTCGCCCTCTGATCCTGACGAGTCGCCCTCTGACCCTGACGTGTCGCCCTCTGATCCTGTCGTGTCGCCCTCTGATCCTGACGCCCTCTGACCCTGTCGCCCTCTGATCCTGTCGCCCTCTGATCCTGACGAGTCGCCCTCTGACCCTGACGTGTCGCCCTCTGATCCTGTCGTGTCGCCCTCTGATCCTGACGAGTCGCCCTCTGACCCTGACGCCCTCTGACCCTGACGAGTCGCCCTCTGATCCTGTCGTGTCGCCCTCTGATCCTGACGAGTCGCCCTCTGACCCTGACGTGTCGCCCTCTGATCCTGTCGTGTCGCCCTCTGATCCTGACGCCCTCTGACCCTGTCGCCCTCTGACCCTGTCGCCCTCTGATCCTGTCGCCCTCTGATCCTGACGAGTCGCCCTCTGACCCTGACGAGTCGCCCTCTGATCCTGACGCCCTCTGACCCTGACGCCCTCTGACCCTGTCGCCCTCTGATCCTGACGCCCTCTGACCCTGTCGCCCTCTGACCCTGACGTGTCGCCCTCTGATCCTGTCGTGTCGCCCTCTGACCCTGACGCCCTCTGACCCTGTCGCCCTCTGACCCTGACGTGTCGCCCTCTGATCCTGTCGTGTCGCCCTCTGACCCTGTCGCCCTCTGACCCTGTCGCCCTCTGACCCTGACGTGTCGCCCTCTGATCCTGTCGTGTCGCCCTCTGATCCTGTCGTGTCGCCCTCTGATCCTGACGCCCTCTGACCCTGTCGCCCTCTGACCCTGACGTGTCGCCCTCTGATCCTGTCGTGTCGCCCTCTGACCCTGACGCCCTCTGACCCTGACGTGTCGCCCTCTGATCCTGTCGTGTCGCCCTCTGACCCTGTCGCCCTCTGACCCTGTCGCCCTCTGACCCTGTCGCCCTCTGATCCTGACGCCCTCTGACCCTGACGAGTCGCCCTCTGATCCTGACGCCCTCTGACCCTGTCGCCCTCTGACCCTGTCGCCCTCTGACCCTGTCGCCCTCTGACCCTGTCGCCCTCTGATCCTGACGCCCTCTGACCCTGTCGTGTCGCCCTCTGATCCTGACGCCCTCTGATCCTGTCGCCCTCTGACCCTGTCGCCCTCTGACCCTGTCGCCCTCTGACCCTGTCGCCCTCTGACCCTGTCGCCCTCTGACCCTGTCGCCCTCTGACCCTGACGCCCTCTGACCCTGTCGCCCTCTGATCCTGACGGGTCGCCCTCTGACCCTGTCGCCCTCTGACCCTGTCGCCCTCTGATCCTGACGGGTCGCCCTCTGACCCTGTCGCCCTCTGACCCTGTCGCCCTCTGACCCTGACGCCCTCTGACCCTGTCGCCCTCTGATCCTGACGCCCTCTGACCCTGACGTGTCGCCCTCTGATCCTGACGCCCTCTGATCCTGTCGCCCTCTGATCCTGTCGCCCTCTGACCCTGTCGCCCTCTGATCCTGACGCCCTCTGACCCTGACGTGTCGCCCTCTGATCCTGTCGTGTCGCCCTCTGATCCTGACGCCCTCTGACCCTGTCGCCCTCTGACCCTGTCGCCCTCTGACCCTGTCGCCCTCTGATCCTGACGAGTCGCCCTCTGACCCTGACGAGTCGCCCTCTGATCCTGACGCCCTCTGACCCTGACGCCCTCTGACCCTGTCGCCCTCTGACCCTGTCGCCCTCTGACCCTGACGTGTCGCCCTCTGACCCTGTCGCCCTCTGATCCTGTCGCCCTCTGATCCTGTCGCCCTCTGACCCTGTCGCCCTCTGATCCTGACGCCCTCTGACCCTGACGTGTCGCCCTCTGATCCTGTCGTGTCGCCCTCTGATCCTGACGCCCTCTGACCCTGTCGCCCTCTGACCCTGTCGCCCTCTGACCCTGTCGCCCTCTGACCCTGTCGCCCTCTGATCCTGACGCCCTCTGACCCTGTCGCCCTCTGACCCTGTCGCCCTCTGACCCTGTCGCCCTCTGACCCTGACGCCCTCTGACCCTGTCGCCCTCTGATCCTGACGCCCTCTGACCCTGACGAGTCGCCCTCTGACCCTGTCGCCCTCTGACCCTGACGCCCTCTGACCCTGTCGCCCTCTGATCCTGACGCCCTCTGACCCTGTCGCCCTCTGACCCTGACGTGTCGCCCTCTGATCCTGTCGTGTCGCCCTCTGACCCTGACGCCCTCTGACCCTGACGAGTCGCCCTCTGATCCTGTCGTGTCGCCCTCTGACCCTGACGAGTCGCCCTCTGATCCTGTCGTGTCGCCCTCTGATCCTGACGGGTCGCCCTCTGACCCTGACGCCCCTGACCCTGACGCCCTCTGACCCTGACGCCCTCTGACCCTGACGCCCTCTGACCCTGACGCCCTCTGACCCTGACGCCCTCTGACCCTGACGTGTCGCCCTCTGACCCTGTCGGGACAGTTTCCGTTTCCTGTTTTTTCCTTCAGTGTCTCCCCTTAATCTGTGATAATATGATGACGCTGCTGCAGCAGAATGAGCTCATCTCAGAGAGAGGGGGGGGGGGAGTGGGGGGAGGGGGGGGAGAGGAGAGAAGGAGAGAGGGATTATGCAAATAGGGGAGAGAGCAGAAGAAGGAGAAAAGGAGCAGTCGACTTCAAAGAGTCCAGAGCGGAGATGGAATTAGTCTCTGCTAATCCCACTGGGGGAGAGAGGGGGGGGGGGGGGGGCAGGGGGGAGGGGGGGGGAGACGGGGGGAGACAGAGAGAGAGGATGGAGTGAGAGAAATAAAGAAATGAAAGAAGCGATGGAGAAACACGTCTCCAAAAGGAAAAAAGGACAATTATGGAAACGCTGCTCATTAAAAGTGAAGCCGTTAAACGGAGCTTAAAGCAGCACTGTGGAACATTAAAGCAGCACTGTGGAACATTAAAGAAACACTGTGGAACATTAAAGAAACACTGTGGAACATTAAAGAAACACTGTGGAACATTAAAGAAACACTGTGGAACATTAAAGAAACACTGTGGAACATTAAAGCAGCACTGTGGAACATTAAAGAAACACTGTGGAACATTAAAGAAACACTGTGGAACATTAAAGAAACACTGTGGAACATTAAAGCAGCACTGTGGAACATTAAAGCAGCACTGTGGAACATTAAAGCAGCACTGTGGAACATTAAAGCAGCACTGTGGAACATTAAAGCAGCACTGTGGAACATTAAAGCAGCACTGTGGAACATTAAAGAAACACTGTGGAACATTAAAGCAGAGACGATCTCAGAAATAAGAAACATATTCCTGAAATACGGGACTTTCTCAATGCTCTGAACCTTTGCTCCAGTTCAGCTTTACCCAAATCTTAAAGCTTCTGCAACGGCTCATTTGAAAGCTAAGACCTGCAAAAGCCATAGAAACTGACCTTTGTGTTGTCGCTTTAGATTTGGGTAAAGCTGAGCTGCAGTGGGTCCAGGCGGGGGTTAAGGGGTTAAAGGTTTGCTTTGTTTAAAGGCACAGATGCAGATTCCTCCTGAAGGTTTTGTAATGACAGTGTGAAGGAGAAGTCTGATGTTTGAGCACAGCACCATCATGTGGCCGGGAGCGGCACTGCACCTGTTCTGACACTCAGGAATAGAAAATATAAACCTGATTTATGTTTTACTTCGGAGCCCTGGCAGTGACATAAGACTAAACAAACCTGGGGGTGAAAACAAATAAATACATTTTTGAAGAAATATAAAAATTCATATATCTTCCTCCTCCTGCTCGGGTCCTCTCCCATCGGGACCTGAGGGTTCAGTATCTTCTCTGGACCGAGATGTCTGATGTATTTCCTGGGATCTGCTGGAGCCGCTCCTCCAGTTTGGGGGTCACTGCCCCGAGTGGCTCCACTGATGCTTCACCCTCCAGGTTTTCTCCAGCTCTTCTCTGAGCCCCTGGTATATATATATATATATATATATATATATATATATATATATATATATATATATATATATATAGTGCCAGTAATCTGGAAAAAAAAAAAAAATAGGCCTATATACAGTATGTTATACTATTTTCCCTTCTTTTTTCTTCTTTTTTTACAACATTATTAAAGTATAAAATAGCCTGGATTGTACTAACGCTGGACTGTATCATTTATATCATGTATTCACAATAATCAGATCTGCACAAATAAACAACTCATGATGACAGTGCTAAGAAAATAAGCTTTGTCCAACTGCAAAATAAACTACAGTGATGAAAGTCTTACCTTTAGACAGACTGTTCGAACTCTTACAGGTGAAGCTCTGATACAGATGTGATTCTTACAGGTGTCTCTGAAGCTCTGATACAGATGTGATTCTTACAGGTGAAGCTCTGATACAGAGGTGGTTCTTACAGGTGAAGCTCTGATACAGAGGTGGTTCTTACAGGTGAAGCTCTGATACAGAGGTGGTTCTTACAGGTGAAGCTCTGATACAGAGGTGATTCTTACAGGTGTCTCTGAAGCTCTGATACAGATGTGATTCTTACAGGTGAAGCTCTGATACAGAGGTGGTTCTTACAGGTGAAGCTCTGATACAGAGGTGGTTCTTACAGGTGAAGCTCTGATACAGAGGTGATTCTTACAGGTGAAGCTCTGATACAGAGGTGATTCTTACAGGTGAAGCTCTGATACAGAGGTGGTTCTTACAGGTGAAGCTCTGATACAGAGGTGATTCTTCTGGAGCTTGTGCTGCAGCTGCTCAGGTTCTGCAGTCGCCTCATCTCAGTCCACAGACGTTTGTTTCAATCCATATTTACTGCTTTGTTTTTATCCACGAGGCCAGACGTGCACGTGGCTCTCGTGCACGTGGCTCTCGTGCACGTGGCTCTCGTGCACGTGGCTCTCGTGCTCGTCTTCCTTGTGAGAACCTCAGTGGCTCAGGAGGGTCAGCCTTGTTCTTTTGCTCTGAAGCAGGAGAGCATCAGTGTTCATGTGCTTTAACCGAGCAGCGATGTTTGTGTTTCACACGACGAGCATCACGTTCAGTTGATTTGTTTCCAGAGGTCACGGCGCCGCCACAGCGACGCCGCAATGGCGACGCACCGCTATCTTCACTCACAGCACCGGGGTGTCTGGGTAATGGAGTCTCTGCTCAGCTGGGACGGAGCAGGAGCGTGAGGTGTGAAGGGCGGAGCCAAAGGATTAACCCAGATGTGCAGATGAACGTACCGGTACGTAAAGCACACGGAGGTGGCGGTGGCTCAAGAGCTGCCCCGACCACAGAGCTCCAGATCAGTCAGGCTCAAACCCTCCCCCAGGAGGAGCGAGCCTGACTGAGAGTCTAAAAATGTCAGAAAGACGGTCTGTGATGCATCGCAGAAGGTCCCGGGTTGGATTCCCGGTTGTTTCCCTGCTGACGCTCAGAATGAGGAGACTCGGGTTTACAGTCAGTGTTTATTGTGTGTCAAAAGTACAGACGACATTCATCTATCAGCGTAACCATGGAAACCCCCGCATGCCTCGGGGAAGCCTTCGTACAGCGGCTTCGTACAACAGACTTACAATGAGAAACTCACGAGGCCCTGAAGCCCCTGAAGCTCCTGAAGCTCCTGAAGCTCCTGAAGCCCCTGAAGCCCCTGAAGCCCCTGAAGCCCCTGAAGCTCCTGAAGCCCCTGAAGCTCCTGAAGCTCCTGAAGCTCCTGAAGCCCCTGAAGCTCCTGAAGCTCCTGAAGCCCCTGAAGCCCCTGAAGCCCCTGAAGCTCCTGAAGCCCCTGAAGCTCCTGAAGCTCCTGAAGCCCCTGAAGCTCCTGAAGCTCCTGAAGCTCCTGAAGCTCCTGAAGCTCCTGAAGCTCCTGAAGCCCCTGAAGCCCCTGAAGCTCCTGAAGCTCCTGAAGCCCCTGAAGCTCCTGAAGCCCCTGAAGCTCCTGAAGCTCCTGAAGCCCCTGAAGCCCCTGAAGCCCCTGAAGCTCCTGAAGCTCCTGAAGCCCCTGAAGCTCCTGAAGCTCCTGAAGCCCCTGAAGCCCCTGAAGCTCCTGAAGCTCCTGAAGCCCCTGAAGCTCCTGAAGCCCCTGAAGCTCCTGAAGCTCCTGAAGCCCCTGAAGCTCCTGAAGCTCCTGAAGCCCCTGAAGCCCCTGAAGCTCCTGAAGCTCCTGAAGCCCCTGAAGCTCCTGAAGCCCCTGAAGCTCCTGAAGCTCCTGAAGCCCCTGAAGCCCCTGAAGCCCCTGAAGCTCCTGAAGCCCCTGAAGCTCCTGAAACTCCGAGGTCGCTCCTAAACGGCTGAACTTAGACACGAATGCAGCGAAATGAGGCAGAACGGAGCAAAACAAATCAACTCCAGGCACAAAATGGACGAAGCCAAAGTGGTTCGAGGTGGAAATTATTGCTTTGGTCGAAACCGTGGAAAACATTCGAAACGATAAACGTGTAAACAATCAGTGAAACATTCCAAAGCAGAAATACAAAAGTGCTTCACATTAAACACGGAGCAAATACACGTCAGTCACGACAAACGCACGAAATACTTTGGCTGTATCCGAATGTCCACGCTAGTCCCTCACCCCTCATTCACTACATAGGCCGCACTATACAGTCACCGATTCTGTTGACGATTCGGACACAAGCCACGACTTTCTCCGCGCTGCGTGATATATATATATATATTTTTATCTGAATTTATTTATTGTTACAAACGTTTATTTTATGAAACAGAACGACTGTTTTGTCATTTTTACAGGCGTTACTGTCATCACAAAAAAGCAAAAAAAAAAAAAAAAAAAGTCACTCCAGCGTGAGCCCGGTGTCCGAAGCGCCAGCAGATTGAGTCACTACATCTGCTAAAAGTTCGCGAAACTCCTGGAATAAAGTATTTCTGCGATAAAAACCAACCAGACTCAGAGACAGTGGAATATTTATGATAAATACGAGTCAGATACTTTTACTCACATGGATTTTACGTGAATGGCTTGGATTATTCGAGAGGAAGCTGTCGGTCATTTAGCAGCTCCAGCTAAAGGTTAGCAGCTAACGTTAGCATGAAGCTATCGGTCATTTAACAGCTCCAGCTAAAGGTTAGCAGCTAACGTTAGCATGAAGCTGTTGGTCATTTAACAGCGCAAGCTAAAGGTTAGCAGCTAACGTTAGCATCTTTTCACCGTAACCGTTTATATTTTGGTCGTTTATTCCTGAGAAACACAAACACTCGACTGAAACATCTGATTTACTTCAGTCGTGTTTAGTTCACAGACCTGTCTCTGTCAGGCTCTTCTCCCACTCTCCCAGTGCATTGTGGGAAATATTGACCCGTTTAGTGACCATCGATGCTCACTACTTTTCCAGATGCATTGTGGGAAATTTCGAGTGGACGACTTTTTTCTCTCTGGACATTCGGACACCCCTACAACATGTGACCACTATATAGTCACTATATAGGAATAGTGTGGACATTCGGATACAGCCTGTGTTCACTACGAGAACAATGGACGCTTTAGTCTTTATTATTATTTATTATTTAGTTCAATAAACCAAACGCACTGGGTCCTCCTGGAGAAGCTTCTGGGGCAGCATTTAGATGAAGATAAAGTGCTTTACACAACAGGCCAGATCAGGTTCCTTTAAAGGTTTCATCACTTCTTTGCTCTGTTTTCAAGAAGCTGTTAGATTAGGATAAAGCCGTCTGCTGTGGGACTCTGATTTCAAACGCCTGTGCACGGGTGGAGCTTCAGAGGCTCCAGCGCGTCTGGTTTACGGGACTGAGATGTTTGTGTAAAAGAGCTTTCGTTTTGGCATCGTCACGTCAGAAGCAGCGAAAACACGTCCAGTCTAAAACCTACTGAATCATCCACACGTCTGTGGTTAAAGCGACACGTGTGAAATGCTGGTGCACCGGGGCAGTGTGGGCAGTGTGAGCAGTGTGGGCAGTGTGGGCAGTGTGGAGTGGCGCGGAGAGCCTGTGGAGACGGGAGGAACGCGGCAGGAGCTGCTTTATCCCAACGTAAACCCTCGGACGCGGATTCTGCGTTGAATACTGAAGTGGAGGTGTGTGGGCGGGGTCTACAGGCGTGTGGGCGGGGTTTACAGGTTGACCAGGCGCAGGTCGGAGGCGGAGAAGTGCGGGCAGAGCGCGGCGTCCGGGTGCTGCAGCTGCCGGACCACGCGGCGCTGGAACTTAGCACGGACACGGTTAAACTCCATGATGTCGCTGGGATCCTCCTCCACCCAGAACCTCTGGAACTCCTGCATCAGGTGACCTGCACACGCACATACGTGTTCATCAGACCGAGACATACGTGTTCATCAGACCTACACATACGTGTTCATCAGACCTACACATACGTGTTCATCAGACTGAGACATACGTGTTCATCAGACCGAGACATACGTGTTCATCAGACCGAGACATACGTGTTCATCAGACCTGCACATGGACATAGGATAGCTTACCACGTTAGCTCACCACGTTAGCTTACCATGTTAGCTTACCACGTTAGCTTACCATGTTAGCTTACCACGTTAGCGTACCATGTTAGCTTACCACGTTAGCTTACCATGTTAGCTTACCACGTTAGCTTACCGTGTTAGCTTATCATGCTAGCTTATCATGTTAGCTTACCATGTTAGCTTACCATGTTAGCTTACCACGTTAGCTAACCATGTTAGCTTACCATGTTAGCTTACCACGTTAGCTTACCGCGTTAGCTTATCATGCTAGCTTATCATGTTAGCTTACCATGTTAGCTTACCATGTTAGCTTACCACGTTAGCTTACCATGTTAGCTTACCACGTTAGCGTACCATGTTAGCTTACCACGTTAGCTTACCGCGTTAGCTTACCATGTTAGCTTACCATGTTAGCTTACCACGTTAGCTTACCGCGTTAGCTTATGATGCTAGCTTATCATGTTAGCTTATCATGCTAGCTTATCATGTTAGCTTACCACGTTAGCTTACCATGTTAGCTTACCATGTTAGCTTACCACGTTAGCTTACCATGTTAGCTTACCACGTTAGCTTACCATGTTAGCTTACCGCGTTAGCTTATCATGCTAGCTTACCATGTTAGCTTACCACGTTAGCTTATCATGCTAGCTTATCATGTTAGCTTCTTTGTGACAAATGTTTGCCCAGTTTACCCCCGTGCCCCCTGGCGCCCCCTGTGGTTGTGTCGGTGACTCACAGAAGGTCTGCTGGAAGTGCGTGAGGCCGGGCAGCTCCGGGGCCACGTTGTACAGGTGAGTCTTCAGGGCCCCGCTCAGCAGCAGCGAGTACGTCAGCTCCGTGATGTTGATGCCCACGATGGCAAACGAGTATCTGGAACCAGAGACATACAGTCACCATACAGTCACCATACAGTCACCATACAGTCATACAGTCACCATACAGTCATACAGTCACCATACAGCCATACAGTCACCATACAGCCATACAGTCACCATACAGTCATACAGTCATACAGTCACCATACAGCCATACAGTCACCATACAGCCATACAGTCACCATACAGTCATACAGTCACCATACAGCCATACAGTCACCATACAGCCATACAGTCACCATACAGTCATACAGTCACCATACAGTCATACAGTCACCATACAGTCACCATACAGTCACCATACAGTCATACAGTCACCATACAGTCATACAGTCACCATACAGTCACCATACAGTCACCATACAGTCACCATACAGTCACCATACAGTCACCATACAGTCACCATACAGTCACCATACAATCACCATACAGTCATACAGTCACCATACAGCCATACAGTCACCATACAGCCATACAGTCACCATACAGTCATACAGTCACCATACAGTCATACAGTCACCATACAGTCACCATACAGTCACCATACAGTCACCATACAGTCACCATACAGTCATACAGTCACCATACAGTCATACAGTCACCATACAGTCACCATACAGTCACCATACAGTCACCATACAGTCACCATACAGTCACCATACAGTCATACAGTCACCATACAGTCACCATACAGTCACCATACAGTCACCATACAGTCACCATACAGTCATACAGTCACCATACAGTCACCATACAGTCATACAGTCACCATACAGTCACCATACAGTCACCATACAGTCACCATACAGTCACCATACAGTCACCATACAGTCATACAGTCACCATACAGTCACCATACAGTCACCATACAGTCATACAGTCACCATACAGTCACCATACAGTCACCATACAGTCACCATACAGTCACCATACAGTCACCATACAGTCATCATACAGTCACCATACAGTCATACAGTCACCATACAGTCACCATACAGTCACCATACAGTCATACAGTCACCATACAGTCATACAGTCACCATACAGTCATACAGTCACCATACAGTCATACAGTCACCATACAGTCACCATACAGTCATACAGTCACCATACAGTCATACAGTCATACAGTCACCATACAGTCATCATACAGTCACCATACAGTCACCATACAGTCATACAGTCACCATACAGTCATACAGTCACCATACAGTCACCATACAGTCACCATACAGTCACCATACAGTCACCATACAGTCACCATACAGTCACCATACAGTCACCATACAGTCCCCATACAGTCACCATACAGTCACCATACAGTCACCATACAGTCACCATACAGTCACCATACAGTCACCATACAATCACCATACAGTCATACAGTCACCATACAGTCATACAGTCATACAGTCATACAGTCACCATACAGTCACCATACAGTCACCATACAGTCATACAGTCACCATACAGTCACCATACAGTCATACAGTCACCATACAGTCATACAGTCACCATACAGTCACCATACAGTCACCATACAGTCATACAGTCACCATACAGTCACCATACAGTCACCATACAGTCACCATACAGTCATACAGTCACCATACAGTCACCATACAGTCACCGTACAGTCACCATACAGTCACCATACAGTCACCATACAGTCACCATACAGTCATACAGTCACCATACAGTCACCATACAGTCATACAGTCACCATACAGTCATACAGTCACCATACAGTCACCATACAGTCACCATACAGTCATACAGTCACCATACAGTCACCATACAGTCACCATACAGTCACCATACAGTCACCATACAGTCATACAGTCACCATACAGTCACCATACAGTCATACAGTCACCATACAGTCACCATACAGTCACCATACAGTCACCATACAGTCACCATACAGTCACCATACAGTCACCATACAGTCACCATACAGTCACCATACAGTCATACAGTCACCATACAGTCATACAGTCACCATACAGTCACCATACAGTCACCATACAGTCATACAGTCACCATACAGTCACCATACAGTCACCATACAGTCACCATACAGTCATACAGTCACCATACAGTCACCATACAGTCACCGTACAGTCACCATACAGTCACCATACAGTCACCATACAGTCATACAGTCACCATACAGTCATACAGTCACCCGTCTGTGTCAAAGTCTCAGTCGTCCAGCTCTTACCCGATGGCTTTGTCCAGGCTCTTCTGCTCCCACTCGGCCGCGTTCAGCTCACTGCGGAAACAAACAGCTCAGACATGTGACCAGTGTGGGCTGAAGGGAGTCCGTCATGTGAGTGCAGTGACCAGTGTGGGCTGAGGGGAGTCCGTCATGTGAGTGCAGTGACAAGTGTGGGCTGAGGGGAGTCAGTCATGTGAGTGCAGTGACCAGTGTGGGCTGAAGGGAGTCAGTCATGTGAGTGCAGGGACCAGTGTGGGCTGAAGGGAGTCCGTCATGTGAGTGCAGTGACCAGTGTGGGCTGAGGGGAGTCAGTCATGTGAGTGCAGTGACCAGTGTGGGCTGAGGGGAGTCAGTCATGTGAGTGCAGTGACCAGTGTGGGCTGAGGGGAGTCCGTCATGTGAGTGCAGTGACCAGTGTGGGCTGAGGGGAGTCAGTCATGTGAGTGCAGTGACCAGTGTGGGCTGAGGGGAGTCAGTCATGTGAGTGCAGTGACCAGTGTGGGCTGAGGGGAGTCAGTCATGTGAGTGCAGTGACCAGTGTGGGCTGAGGGGAGTCCGTCATGTGAGTGCAGTGACCAGTGTGGGCGGAGGGGAGTCAGTCATGTGAGTGCAGTGACCAGTGTGGGCTGAAGGGAGTCAGTCATGTGAGTGCAGGGACCAGTGTGGGCTGAAGGGAGTCCGTCATGTGAGTGCAGTGACCAGTGTGGGCTGAGGGGAGTCAGTCATGTGAGTGCAGTGACCAGTGTGGGCTGAAGGGAGTTGGTCATGTGAGTGCAGTGACCAGTGTGGGCTGAGGGGAGTCAGTCATGTGAGTGCAGTGACCAGTGTGGGCTGAAGGGAGTCCGTCATGTGAGTGCAGTGACCAGTGTGGGAGCTCAGTGTTAAGGCTGAAATGACGGATGGAAAAGTGAAAATGTCGTGAATCGAAGTGAAACTGATCTGACTGTGTTTCCTGTTGCAGAGACAGTTCACACAAACAGCAGATACAGATGTTTATGCATCGTCTACGAGATCCAAACATCTGCATTTACAATTTCTAGTTTGTCTCCAATGTCAAGACATGAGGAAGAAATTGATTGTAAATAAAAATGGGGAAATAAAAGAGGGGGATTTGGGAAAACATTTTAGAGAAGTTTAAAAAAAAATACTTTTGTTTTTTTATTTGAAAAAAAGAGGTGAGTGTCGAGCTCTGAACTACAGGGTCAGTGTGGTGAGTCACATATGGTTAATCTTCCTGATGTAGATGTGGAGGATGAGAGTGCGGTACCTGCGCTCGGCGCCCGGCCTCCTGCAGCAGAGCGTGAAGAGCGTGAAGAGCGTGAAGAGCGTGACGAGCGTGAAGAGCGTGACGAGCGTGAAGAGCACACAGAGCATGCACAGCAGCGATGGAGGTGAAGAGGAGACAGACATGAGAGCACTGAGAGATGAAGCTGCAGAGACAGAGCTCCACACGAGGGCGGAGTCAGAGCCAGGACTGACTCCGCCCTCAGTCCTGGCTCCAGATGAGGGCGGAGTCAGAGTCAGGACTAAAAGCTGAAAACCTGAACCACCGTCTTTAAACACGAGGAGAGGTCAGAGGTCAGACAGAAACGGGACGGGACATATTTTATTTTAGTTTTAGTCGTTTGACTAAAATGTAATTTAATTTTAGTCTAGTTTTAGTCGACTAAAATTGCAAGTACATTTAGTCGACTAAATTTAAGACTACTTTATTGGACTTTGCATTAATAATATTCATTATAATCATGTTTAATGTTGTTCCTCTGCTTCATGTTTCTGCTCCACATGAACAAAGCTCAGAGCTGATCCTTTAAACATGATCTGAGGCTCTTTCAGACGCTCAATACAAGTTTGGATGATTTTAGTCTCTCCTTTTCATTTTTATTTAGTCTGATTTTAGTCGACTCAAATATCTGGACATTTTAGTCACAGTTTTAGTCTCATGAGAAACTTTTCATTTAGTTTTAGTCCAATTTTAGTCACAAAAATATCACTTTGACCACGTCGTCTCTGTTCACCTGTAAAGAGTGGAGTCTTGTTAAAGGGACTATACGGAGTTTAAAATGTTCAAATTAAGTATTTTCATGGACTCGCCGCCGTGAAGCACCTGGAGAGGAACCTGGAGAAGCACCTACTTGTGTTTGGGCTGCAGGGAGTCGCTGAGCATCTGCAGAGCCGTGGTTTTGTCGTGCTCCGCGAAATACCTGCAAAAAAAACATCAGCAGATCCATGAACACAAACATCAAACCGTTACTTTTGTTTCGATCGCCGTGTTTTTGTTTTGGGTTTTTTTTGTTTTAAATGGGTGAAAATAAAATGAATAAAATAATCAAATAAATAAGTTTGAAAACACCAGACTGTGACGTGCAGCGGAGCTCGGCCTGGACCTTCAGAGGATCATGGTTCCTCTGGTGAAGCTCTCAGACCTCAGACGTTCATGCAGCGAAACCCGAGGTCAGACACTCACAGCAGGTTGTGGAGGCCCAGCAGACCCATCCCCCTGAAGTCCGTCTTGGGGTCGCTGCCCTGGAACCCGATCTCACACCACTGTTTGGAGATCCTCCCGGAGAGCGGAGCGTCTGGACGGAGCTCCTTCCACAGCTGTGAACCAGAACAATGAAGAAGCTCAGGGTAAAGTCTGAACCAGAACAATGGAGAAGCTCAGGGTAAGGTCTGAACCAGAACAATGAAGAACCAGAACAATGAAGAAACCTCAGGGTAAAGTCTGAACCTCAGGGTAAAGTGGCAAAAATGTCACAAGAAACGGACAAAAATGTAACAAAAAAAAATGACAAAAATGTGATAAAAAAATGACAAAAATTTGATTAAAAATTTGATTAAAAAATGACCAAAAAATGACAAAATGAACAATGAAGAACCTCAGGGTAAAGTCTGAACCAGAACAATGAAGAAGCTCAGAAAAAGTGGCAAAAATGTCACAAGAAACGGACAAAGAAAAAATGACAAAAATGTGATACAAATTTGATTAAAAAATGACAAAAAAATGACAAAAAATGACAAAAAATTTGACAAAAATTTGACAAAAATATGACAACAAAAGACAACAAAAAATACAAAAAAATGTTTAAAAAAATAAATAAAATAATGACAAAAAAAATGACAAAAAAATGACAAAAAAAGACAAAAATATGACAAAAAATGAAAAAATGAACAATGAAGAAGCTCAGGGTAAAGCCTGAACCTCAGGGTAAAGTCTGAACCTCAGGGTAAAGTCTGAACCTCAGGGTAAAGTCTGAACCTCAGGGTAAGGTCTGAACCTCAGGGTAAAGTCTGAACCTCAGGGTAAGGTCTGAACCTCAGGGTAAAGTCTGAACCTCAGGGTAAGGTCTGAACCTCAGGGTAAAGTCTGAACCAGACAGGACCATCACGTACCTTCAGCAGCATGTCCTCGTGCTCCTGGTTCTCACAGTCATAGGCTTCTCTGCGCAGCTTCTCCACCTGCAGCAGCAGAGCCCTGTAGCCCACGATCTGCAGGAGACTGGCCCCCAGAGACACGCCCAACCTGGAGGACATGGAGGGACAGACTCAGACCAGAGGGACATCAGACACCAGGGACATGAGACACCAGGGAACGAACCAGAGGAACATGAGACACCAGGGACATGAGACACCAGGGACAGAACCAGAGGAACATGAGACACCAGGGAGATGAGACACCAGGGACCAAACCAGAGGGACATGAGACACCAGGGACAGAACCAGAGGGACATGAGACACCAGGGACAGAACCAGAGGAACATGAGACACCAGGGACAGAACCAGAGGGACATGAGACACCAGGGACAGAACCAGAGGGACATGAGACACCAGGGACAGAACCAGAGGAACATCAGACACCAGGGACCAAACCAGAGGGACATGAGACACCAGGGACAGAACCAGAGGGACATGAGACACCAGGGACCAAACCAGAGGAACATGAGACACCAGGGACCAAACCAGAGGGACATGAGACACCAGGGACAGAACCAGAGGGACAAAACCAGAGGGACATGAGACACCAGGGACAGAACCAGAGGGACAGAACCAGAGGGACATGAGACACCAGGGACATGAGACACCAGGGACATGAGACACCAAACCAGAGGGACATGAGACACCAAACCAGAGGGACATGAGACACCAGGGAGATGAGAAACCAGGGAGATGAGACACCAAACCAGAGGAACATGAGACACCAGGGAGATGAGACACCAGGGAGATGAGAAACCAGGGACATGAGACACCAAACCAGAGGAACATGAGACACCAGGGACAGAACCAGAGGAACAAAACCAGAGGGACAAAACCAGAGGGACAGAACCAGAGCATCTCCACACGGACACAAACATGACTCAGTCCAGGAAGTAGAAGATGGACTAATGTAATGAGCTTCACAGATGTCTGAGCGACACTGAGAAGATGGAGAGGAGGTTTGTTCTCACTGGGGGTTGGTGTCAGGGTTGATCTTCTTCAGGGCCATGATGTCGTCGATGGTTTTCTCCACTCGGTCTGAGTCCACGCTGAGGGCGGAGCGCAGGAGCTGCAGAGACAAACATCCATGAGCTGAAGTTCTTCCACACTCGCCTGGTTCTGCAGTGAATGGATTCACATGTTTCAGCCTTTGTTCCTCACCTCGTTCTTGGAGAACTTCAGGGACGATTCTGTGGAAACAGAAGCAGGACAGTGAGAAACCAAGAACCATGTATGAACTCAGACCCTCTGTATAAACTCTCTGTATAAACTCTCAGTATAAACTCTCTGTATGAACTCTCTGTATAAACTCTCAGTATGAACTCTCAGTATGAACTCTCTGTATAAACTCTCTGTATGAACTCTCTGTATGAACTCTCTGTATAAACTCTCAGTATAAACTCTCAGTATAAACTCTCTGTATGAACTCTCTGTATAAACTCTCTGTATAAACTCTCAGTATAAACTCTCAGTATGAACTCTCTGTATGAACTCTCTGTATGAACTCTCTGTATGAACTCTCTGTATGAACTCTCAGTATGAACTCTCAGTATAAACTCTCAGTATAAACTCTCAGTATAAACTCTCAGTATAAACTCTCTGTATAAACTCTCAGTATAAACTCTCAGTATAAACTCTCAGTATAAACTCTCTGTATAAACTCTCTGTATGAACTCTCTGTATAAACTCTCTGTATAAACTCTCTGTATGAACTCTCTGTATAAACTCTCTGTATAAACTCTCAGTATAAACTCTCTGTATAAACAGACTCTCTGTATAAACTCTCTGTATGAACTCTCTGTATAAACCCTCTGTATAAACTCTGTATGAACTCTCTGTATAAACTCTCAGTATAAACTCTCTGTATAAACAGACTCTCTGTATGAACTCTCTGTATAAACTCTCTGTATAAACTCTCTGTATGAACTCTCTGTATAAACTCTCTGTATAAACTCTCAGTATAAACTCTCTGTATAAACAGACTCTCTGTATAAACTCTCTGTATGAACTCTCTGTATAAACCCTCTGTATAAACTCTGTATGAACTCTCTGTATAAACTCTCAGTATAAACTCTCTGTATAAACAGACTCTCTGTATGAACTCTCTGTATAAACTCTCAGTATAAACTCTCAGTATGAACTCTCTGTATAAACTCTCAGTATGAACTCTCTGTATAAACTCTCTGTATAAACTCTCTGTATAAACTCTCTGTATGAACTCTCTGTATAAACTCTCTGTATGAACTCTCTGTATAAACTCTCTGTATGAACTCTCTGTATAAACTCTCTGTATAAACTCTCAGTATAAACTCTCTGTATAAACAGACTCTCTGTATGAACTCTCTGTATAAACTCTCAGTATAAACTCTCAGTATGAACTCTCTGTATAAACTCTCTGTATAAACTCTCAGTATAAACTCTCAGTATAAACTCTCTGTATAAACTCTCTGTATAAACTCTCTGTATAAACTCTCTGTATGAACTCTCTGTATAAACCCTCAGTATAAACGTGTGGTATAAACAGACTCAGTATAAACGTGTGGTACCGATCTTCAGCGAGCGTCGGGCTCCGTGCTTGTTGTTGTAGCAGATGCGCTGAAGTTCACAGCGTCCGGTCACTTTCCTCAGGAGGAACTTCAGGCCTCGCCAGAGCAGCGAGCAGTAAACGAAGACCAGGAACTGGCTCAGCGCTCTGAGGAACAGAGAGGAGAACACTGAGGAACAGAGAGGAACCAGTGTGATGGAGAACACTCTGAGGAACAGAGAGGAGAACACTGAGGAACAGAGAGGAGAACACTGAGGAACAGAGAGGAGAACACAGTGATGGAGAACACTCTGAGGAACAGACGGCAGGTCAGAGGAGGAACCACAGTGATGGAGAACACTCTGAGGAACCACTGTGATGGAGAACACTCTGAGGAACAGAGAGGAACCACTGTGATGGAGAACACACTGAGGAACAGAGAGGAACCACTGTGATGGAGAACACACTGAGGAACAGAGAGGAACCACTGTGATGGAGAACACACTGAGGAACAGAGAGGAACCACAGTGATGGAGAACACTCTGAGGAACAGAGAGGAACCACAGTGATGGAGAACACTGAGGAACAGAGAGGAACCACAGTGATGGAGAACACTGAGGAACAGAGAGGAACCACAGTGATGGAGAACACTGAGGAACAGAGAGGAACCACTGTGATGGAGAACACTGAGGAACAGAGAGGAACCACTGTGATGGAGAACACTGAGGAACAGAGAGGAACCACTGTGATGGAGAACACTGAGGAACAGAGAGGAACCACAGTGATGGAGAACACACTGAGGAACAGAGAGGAACCACAGTGATGGAGAACACACTGAGGAACAGAGAGGAACCACAGTGATGGAGAACACTGAGGAACAGAGAGGAACCACAGTGATGGAGAACACTGAGGAACAGAGAGGAACCACTGTGATGGAGAACACTCTGAGGAACCAGTGTGATGGAGAACACTCTGAGGAACAGAGAGGAACCACAGTGATGGAGAACACACTGAGGAACAGAGAGGAACCACAGTGATGGAGAACACACTGAGGAACAGAGAGGAACCACAGTGATGGAGAACACACTGAGGAACAGAGAGGAACCACAGTGATGGAGAACACTGAGGAACAGAGAGGAACCACAGTGATGGAGAACACTGAGGAACAGAGAGGAACCACTGTGATGGAGAACACTCTGAGGAACCAGTGTGATGGAGAACACTCTGAGGAACAGAGAGGAACCACTGTGATGGAGAACACTCTGAGGAACAGAGAGGAACCACTGTGATGGAGAACACTCTGAGGAACAGAGAGGAACCACAGTGATGGAGAACACTCTGAGGAACAGAGAGGAACCACAGTGATGGAGAACACTCTGAGGAACAGAGAGGAACCACTGTGATGGAGAACACTCTGAGGAACAGAGAGGAACCACTGTGATGGAGAACACTCTGAGGAACAGAGAGGAACCACAGTGATGGAGAACACTCTGAGGAACAGAGAGGAACCACAGTGATGGAGAACACTCTGAGGAACCAGTGTGATGGAGAACACTCTGAGGAACAGAGAGGAACCACAGTGATGGAGAACACTCTGAGGAACAGAGAGGAACCACTGTGATGGAGAACACTCTGAGGAACAGAGAGGAACCACTGTGATGGAGAACACTCTGAGGAACAGAGAGGAACCACAGTGATGGAGAACACTCTGAGGAACAGAGAGGAACCACTGTGATGGAGAACACACTGAGGAACAGAGAGGAACCACTGTGATGGAGAACACTCTGAGGAACAGAGAGGAACCACAGTGATGGAGAACACTCTGAGGAACAGAGAGGAACCACTGTGATGGAGAACACTCTGAGGAACAGAGAGGAACCACAGTGATGGAGAACACTCTGAGGAACAGAGAGGAACCACTGTGATGGAGAACACTCTGAGGAACCACAGTGATGGAGAACACTCTGAGGAACAGAGAGGAACCACTGTGATGGAGAACACTCTGAGGAACCACAGTGATGGAGAACACACTGAGGAACAGAGAGGAACCACTGTGATGGAGAACACTCTGAGGAACCACAGTGATGGAGAACACACTGAGGAACAGAGAGGAACCACAGTGATGGAGAACACTCTGAGGAACAGAGAGGAACCACTGTGATGGAGAACACTCTGAGGAACCACAGTGATGGAGAACACTCTGAGGAACAGAGAGGAACCACTGTGATGGAGAACACTCTGAGGAACCACTGTGATGGAGAACACTCTGAGGAACAGAGAGGAACCACAGTGATGGAGAACACTCTGAGGAACAGAGAGGAACCACTGTGATGGAGAACACACTGAGGAACAGAGAGGAACCACTGTGATGGAGAACACTCTGAGGAACAGAGAGGAACCACTGTGATGGAGAACACTCTGAGGAACAGAGAGGAACCACAGTGATGGAGAACACTCTGAGGAACAGAGAGGAACCACTGTGATGGAGAACACTCTGAGGAACAGAGAGGAACCACAGTGATGGAGAACACTCTGAGGAACAGAGAGGAACCACTGTGATGGAGAACACTCTGAGGAACAGAGAGGAACCACAGTGATGGAGAACACTCTGAGGAACAGAGAGGAACCACTGTGATGGAGAACACTCTGAGGAACCACAGTGATGGAGAACACTCTGAGGAACAGAGAGGAACCACTGTGATGGAGAACACTCTGAGGAACCACAGTGATGGAGAACACTCTGAGGAACAGAGAGGAACCACTGTGATGGAGAACACTCTGAGGAACCACAGTGATGGAGAACACTCTGAGGAACAGCAGGTCAGAGGAACCACTGTGATGGAGAACACTCTGAGGAACAGAGAGGAGAACACTGTGATGGAGAACACTCTGAGGAACAGACGGAAGGTCAGAGGAGGAACCAGAACACTCTGAGGAACAGAGAGGAACCACTGTGATGGAGAACACTCTGAGGAACCAGTGTGATGGAGAACACTCTGGACTCAGTGTTATATTAACCTTTAAAAGAAACAAGTTCAACACAAATACTACTCGAGTAAAGCCCCTCGTAAACGGTGGACATTCATCATCCAATCAGAGACGTACGAACACTAGGCCCCGCCCACTGCCCTTAAGGTTAGTGTCTAGGGGAGGGTCAGGGAGAAGCCTTTCCCTCTCCTCGTCCTGGTCCTCAGAAACGGCACCGGAACATTTCATCTCCAAACCAACTGTGACTTTTTCAAACTGGTTTCTTTAACGACACCGAGCTCCACAAATAACTCTGTTTATTCCACATCTTTATGACGAGGATCTACATGCAGTGGAAATAAAACAGCATTATCAGTGTTTCACTGTTGTCACTTCTTTTTTACGCAGTTTATTCACATGACGCAGCCTCATAAACAAATCCTCCAGCTCTCTGTCGGATTTACCCCAATCCAAAAGCTTCTGGGAAAAAGCTGTGAAAAGAGCAACAAAACTGAGACGAAAACAAGGATGGAAATGTGAGAAAAAAGTGACCAAAAATGTCACAAGAAATTGACAAAATATTGACCAAAAAAATAACAAAAATGTGATAAAATGTGACAAAAAATTACAAAAAATGTGACAAAAATGTGATAAAAAATTGATGAAAAAAGTTACATAAATGATTAACAAAAACAAAAAAAATGATGGGAAAAAAAAGTGCTGACGTGAGGAAAAAGCTCCTCTCGGTTCAGGCGGGAGTTAAGAGGTTAAACTGCACATCGAAGTGGGTGATTTCAATGTCATCTTTACACAGAGCAGGGAGAGGGGGAGGCAGAGGGGGAGGCCGGGGGGAGACACAGGGGGAGACGGGGGGGGGGGCTCACCTGAGGAAATGCTTCATGCTGGCGTCGTCTCTGCCCTGGTCTCGGCTGAGTCCTGGCTGAGTCCCTGTGGCTCTGGAGCTTCTCCTTCACCTGCGGGTCTGAGCAGAGACACACGCGCACACGCACACACACACGCACACACACGCACACACACACACACGCGCGCACACACACACACACACACACGCACACACCGCTGTCAGAGGGTTTGCGCGCGGCCTGGAGCTGTCCGCGGTGCTAAACCTAAAATAGCGCACAGCCTCCCCCCCTCCGTGTCCCGCTGCTCTCCGGAGCCTGAACCGGAGCCTGAACCGGAGCCTGAACCGGAGCCTGAACCGGAGCCTGAACCGGAGCCGCCGCCGCACACCGACCTCCTCCTGCCCCTCTGCGGCAGCGTTAATCCCGGGGCCGCGCGGCTGTAGCGGGATTAGCTCCGACGCGGCGCGCGGAGCTGCGGAAACGCGCGTTCCGCTGAAGCGTCTCGCGCAGGAACGAGGTTTTAAAAAACGGTAAAACCCGGGTCAGTCACGGGGGGGGAGGGAGGGGGGAGGAGGGGGAGAGACGGAGACTCACCTGAGAGGAGCGAGAGGAGCGGAGGCCGGAGAGAGGAGGAGAGACGGTCACTGCTCCTCCATCAGCACTGCCGGAGCCGGACACAAGGGGGCGACAGAGAGCGCGGCGCATTCACTGGAGCTGGACTTTCTCTTTTTTTTTACCCACAATTCTTCATTGAGAGTTTTTTTTTAATCACATGTAAATGTCCGAGCACGAAATAAAGTGGACATTTCAGTCAAAGCTGCAGATGAACTTCAGTCGCTTCTTTTTAAAGACAAACCCCTTAACTCCCGCCTGAACCGAGCACAGTTTCTCCAGTTTGGCTTTACCCCAATCCAAAAGCTTCTGGAAAAAAGGTGAGAAAATAGTGACAGAACTGAGACAAAAACAATGATGGAAATGTGAGAAAAAAGGGAGAAAACATTAACGAAAAATTGATGAAAAAGAGGTAAAAATATCACAAAAATGTATCAAGAAATTGACAAAAAATGGACGAAAATATGACAAAAATATGACAAAAATTTATGAAAAAGTGCCAAAAATGTCACAAAAAATTTACAAAAAATGTCAAAAAATTGATAAAAATGTGACAAAAAATGACATAAAAATTGACATTAAAAATGATGACAAAAGGACAAATGTGACAAAAAATGGTGAAAATAGCAACAGAACTGAGACAAAAACAAGGATGGAAATGTGACAAAAAATGACGAAAAATTGATGAAAAAGTGGCAAAAATGTCACAAAAATGTCACAAGAATTTGACAAAAAAATGACAAAAAAAATAATTTAAAAAATGCTAAAATTTGACAAAAAAATGACAAAAATGTGATAAAAAACGGATGAAAAAAGTACAAAAATAAACAAAAATTGACCAAAAAAATGACAAAAAAGTTAGAAAAATGAGTTGAATTCCCAACAAAAAAATGAGGAGGTTTAACTGCACATCGAAGTAAGTTAGCACAATCTCTCTAGTTTTGCTTTACCCAAATCTAAAAGCCTCTTGAACAAAGCGCAGGACGACACGAGGACAGTAAAGTGATAAAAGAGCGACAAAAACACAATTAGAAAGTGACGAAAACGTGAAGAAAAACGCTGATGAAGCAACAACAGTCTTAGCTTTCAAATGAGGCGTCACACTGGCCTACAGGCATCGAGAAGCTTTTAGATTAAGGCGGCAGTGGTTAAACTCTGAACTCCCGCCTGAACTGAGAGCATTTTCTCCAGCTCAGCTTTACCCAAAATCCAGTGTAACGCCTCATTTGAAAGCTAAGATCTACAAAACTCATCTAAATGGATCTTTTTTCCATCATTTATTGGGGGGTTTTTCAACTATTTTTTGCAACTTTTTTGTCATTTTTTTTCACATTTTGTCATTTTTCCGTCCATTTTTTGTCATCATTTTTTCTGTCATTTTTTGACACATTTTTATCACATTTTTCATCACTTTTTCGTCACTTTTCTGTCAAAGTTTTCTCACTTTTTTGTCACATTTCCATCATTGTTTTCGTCTCAGTTTTGTCGCTATTCTCACAGCTTTTTTCCAGAAGCTTTTGGATTGGGGTAAAGCCAAACTGGAGAAAATCTGCTCGGTTCAGGCGGGAGGAGTTAAGAGGGTTAGGGTTAGGGAAAACACGAATAAATCAGTATAATTAAAATCAGAGACACATGGTTTTACAAAGATAGAAAATTTAATGAGTAAAAACATGTTTTTGAGTCGACAGCGTCTGTTTGTTTCTGCTGTGGAGGGTCTGCGCTGGGGAGGGAACCGATACGCCGATACTGCGATAATCGATATATCGCACAGAGAAAACCTACGATACATCACGTGGTTTTACTACAAACTGAGCTACATGAGTAGGGAGGCACCGATACGAGTACTTTGATCTAAGTACTCGCCGATACCGATACGAGTACAAGGCATTTTCTTCAACGTTCTTACTTTGTTCACAGATTGGTTTGTAATGAGTTAATTTACTCATGTACATTTCCTTAAGTAAAGTAGGCGACACATTTAAGAGCAGTTATATTAGAATTGTGCTGATGCCATTTATTATTTATTTTATTTTCATTCAATATATTTTTTATTTTTATGTCTCTGTCCATCACAGACAGAAAAGCCCATGTCCTAAAGCTCCCAATGCCTGAGCTTTATTCATTTATGTGTTTTTATGTAACAATAGTATTGAGATGTTTCTTAAATGGTCTCTTTTCGTCTTTACTTCAGCTCCTGTAGATTTTCTCGTGTGTTTGTAGTAACTTAGCGAGAAGCTACAGCGTTTTCATTGTTCTGCTGCAGCTCATTTTCCCTCAATATAAACATGCTGTATGTCTTTAGTTTGGATTTTCTGAGGACTTTTTAGTCGCTGGGTTAGTTTTTCAGATGAATAAACCCCTGGGCTTAAAACGGCGTCAGAATGGCCAAAACTGTTAGCCGCGAGTTAGCATCGTTAGCCTGTATGTTGTAAACACTGCAGACGCTGCAGCGAGTTAGCATCGTTAGCCTGTATGTTGTAAACACTGCAGACGCTGCAGTGAGTTAGCAACGTTAGCCTGTATGTTGTAAACACTGCAGCGAGTTAGCATCGTTAGCCTGTATGTTGTAAACACTGCAGACGCTGCAGTGAGTTAGCATCGTTAGCCTGTATGTTGTAAACACTGCAGACGCTGCAGTGAGTTAGCATCGTTAGCCTGTATGTTGTAAACACTGCAGACGCTGCAGTGAGTTAGCATCGTTAGCCTGTATGTTGTAAACACTGCAGACGCTGCAGCGAGTTAGCATCGTTAGCCTGTATGTTGTAAACACTGCAGACGCTGCAGCGAGTTAGCATCGTTAGCCTGTATGTTGTAAACACTGCAGACGCTGCAGCGCTAACAAGATTAAGCTCTGGTTAAATCCAGCTCAGACTCTGGTTTAGGGAGTGTCGTCTGTAATAAAGTCAGCTCTATGTGGATTATTGTGTTTACACTAAACTATTCTACAGTTTGTTGCTTCTTCTCTCCTCAGCTGAGAGCTGCGCCTCGTAGCTGCGCCTCGTAGCTGCGCCTCGTAGCTGCGCCGGCCGCACGTCAAATGGTATCGGTTTCTGGTATCGGGACCTCATGAATGAGTACGAGTATGTGGTATCGGCCCGATACCCCACACTGGTATCGGTATCGGTGCATCCCTATACATGATCATCAACTACATTTCTTTCCACGTGTTTTTTTGACCTCTTTGTGTGAATAAATGAAACCACTTCCTCTTTCAAAAGGAATAAATCAGCCCCAAATGAACCTCATCTAGAATTAAAACTATAATTAAAACTATTATACTTCTATTGGCGACTTCATTCCTGATCATTGTTCCTGTATTGAGCCTCATTAATATGTATGACG